>NC_143436.1:195588162-195680662 GCF_987193195.1 Phasianus colchicus | reverse complement strand
GTGCACCAAGAGTGGGTTGCACCAACGCCATGCATCTTCGCAAGGGGACCACATGCATCAAGTGTGGGTTGCACCAAATGTTGGTTGCACCAATGCCGTGCAGCTTTGCAGGGGCACCAAGTGAAGCATGGGTTGCACCAACACCATGCATCTTTGCAAGGGGACCACGGGCACCAAGAGTGGGTTGCACCAAGCATGATTTGCACCAAGCATGGGTTTAACCAGTGCCATGCACCTTTGCAAGGGCACCACGTGCACCCAGCATGGGTTGCACCAATGCCGTGCACCTTTGCAAGGGCACCACGTGCACCCAGCACAAGCATGGGTTGCACCAACACCATGCATCTTTGCAAGGGCACCACGTGCATCAAGTGTGGATTGCACCAAGCACGGGTTGCACCAATGCCACGCAGCTTTGCAGGGGCACCACGTGCACCAAACATTGGTTGCACCAAGCATGGGTTTAACCAATGCCATGCACCTTTGCAAGGGCACCACGTGCACCCAGCACAAGCATGGGTTGCACCAACATCATGCATCTTTGCAGGGCTACCACATGCACCAAGCGTGGGTTGCACCGACGCCATGCACCTTTGCAAGGGCACCACGTGCATCAAGACTGGGTTGCATCAAATGTTGGTTGCACCAATGCCTTGCAGCTTTGCAGGGGCACCACGTGCACCAAGCGTGGGTTGCACCAACTCTACGTTGCACCAACTGCTTGCAAGGGCCCCTGCTGTGCCAAGCACCACGGATGCTTTGCAGCACCCAACCCCCCCCCAGCAGCCCCGCACCCACCCCCCCTGCACCCACCCCACCTCCACGCTGGTGACACGGGGACGTTGCCTCCCATAGCGCTGCAACCCCCCTTCTGTCCCCCGTCCCCCCCCAATCTCCCATCCCCCCTCTCTGCCCCCGGCTCTGGGCAGCCAGCGCAGCTCCTTGCGTGGCAGATTGCTGCCTAATTAGTTTAGAGGGAAGGCTTAATTGCATTAACTTTTCACAAGTGCAGCAGCTGACGGTGGGGCTCTCTCTGCTCGGCGGCCTCCAGCCCTGAGATCTAATTAACGCCGTTAGCGACCTGCCCTGATCCTGATCTGTGGGGTCGGGGGTTGGGGGGGGGGGGAGATGGGGGTTGGGGGGCACCCAGAGTTGGGATGGGGTGGGGGGAGATGGGGAGAGGGAGATGGGTGGGGAGTGGGGGGGGGTGGGGGGTGAATGGGGGGGATTGGGGGAAGGTGGGGTGGGATGGGGGCAGGATATGGGGAATGGGGGTGGATGTGGATGGGGGGGGATGTGGGGTGGGATATGGGGATGGATGTGGGATATGGGGATGGATATGGGGTGGGATATGGGGATGGATGTGGGATAGGATATGGGGATGGTATGGGAGGACATGGGGGTGGATATGGGGTGGGATACGGGGTGGGATGTGGGGTGGGATACAGGGATGGAGATGGAGATGGATATGGGAAGGATAGGGGATGGATACGGGGAGGATATGGGGTGGGATGTGGGGTAGGACATGGGGATGGATATGGGATAGGATATGGGGATGGCATGGGAGGACATGGGGATGGATATGGGGTGGGATATGGGGATGGATATGGGGTAGGACATGGGGAAAACATGGGGAGGACATGGGGAGGATATAGGGATGGATATGGGGCAGGATGTGGGGACGGATATGGGGTGGGACATGGGGATGGAGATGGGCTAGGATGTGGGGATGGAGGTGGAGATGGAGATGGAGATGGGAAGGATAGGGGATGGATATGGGGAGGACACGGGGATGGATATGGGGTGGGATATGGGGTAGGATATGGGGATGGATAGGAGTAGGATATGGGGATGGATATGGGATAGGATATGGGGATGGATATGGGGAGGACATGGGGAAGATATAGGGACGGATATGGGATGGGATATGGGGTAGGACATGGAGAGGACATGGAGACGGATATGGGATGCACATGGATATGGGGAGAACATGGGGTAGAACATGGGGAGGACATGGGGAGGATATGGGGATGGATATGGGGATGAATATGGGGCAGGACATAGGGTAGGACATGGGGATGGATATGGGACAGGATATGGGGTAGGACGTGGACGTGGGGTGGGACATGGGGATGGACATGGGGGAGGACATGAAGGTGGGCATGGAATAGAACGGGGCAGGACATGGGGAGGACGCGGGGTGGGACATGGAGCTGGACAAGGGGAGGGCATGAGGATGGACGTGGGATTGAGTGGGGCTGGACGTGGGGTCGGACAGGTGTGGAGGTGGAGAGGACGTGGGGAGGGCATGGGGCAGGACGTGGAGGTGGGGAGGGAAAGGAGATGGACGTGGGGAGGACGTGGAGGTGGAGGAGGACGTGGAGATGGACATGGGGAGGACATGGGGAAGGACGTGGGAGGACGTGGTGATGGGAAAGGACGTGGAGATGGAAGGGAAATGGGGATAAACATGGGGAGGACGTGGAGATGGACAGGGGGAGGACATGGATTTGGGGAGGAAAAGGAGATGGACATGGGAAGGACATGGAGATGGGGAGGGACGTGGGGAGGACGTGGTGATGGGAAAGGACGTGGAGATGGACGTGGAGATGGAAGGGAAATGGAGATAAACATGGGGAGGACATGGAGATGGACGTGGAGGTGAGGAGGAAAAGGAGATGGACGTGGGGAGGATGTGGAGATGGATACAGGAAGGACATGGAGATGGGGAGGACATGGGGATGGACATGGAGAGAATGTGGTGATGGGAAAGGATGTGGAGTGGGAAGGGACACGGAGATAAACATGGGGGGGATACGGGAAAGGACGTGGGGAGGACATGGAGGTGGGGAGGAAAAGGAGACGGACATGGAGATGGAGAAGGACGTGGGGATGGGAAGGGACACGGAGGTGAACATGGGGAGGACATGGGAAAGGACGTGGAGGTGGAGATGGAGATGGAGGTGGGAAGGTCATGGAGGTGGGAAGGAAAAGAAGATGGACACGGAGAGGACGTGGGGAGGACATGGTGATGGGAAAGGACGTGGAGGTGGACATGGAGATGGAGAAGGACGTGGAGATGGGAAGGGACATGGAGATAAACATGGGGAGGGCATGGGAAAGGACATGGAGGTGGAGATGGACAGGGGGAGGACTTGGGAGCGGGGAGGAAAGGAGATGGACATGGGGAGGACATGATGGGGAGGATATGGTGATGGGAAAGGATGTGGAGATGGACATGGAGATGGAGAAGGACGTGGAGATGGAGATGGAGATGGAGATGGAGATGGAGATGGAGATGGAGATGGAGAAGGACGTGGAGATGGGAAGGGACATGGAGATAAACATGGGGAGGGCATGGGAAAGGACATGGAGGTAGGGAAGGACATGGGGAGGACTTGGGAGTGGGGAGGAAAGGAGATGGACATGGGGAGGACATGGAGATGGACATGGAGATGGAGAAAGACATGGAGATGGAAAAGGACATGGAGGTGGACATGGGGAGGACATGGAGGTGGGAAGGAAAAGGAGATGGACACGGGGAGGACGTGGAGGTGGACATGGGGATGGAGAAGGACGTGGAGATGGGAAGGGACATGGAGATGGACATGGGGAGGACATGGAGATGGACATGGAGATGGAGAAGGACGTGGAGATGGACATGGGGAGGACATGGAGGTGGGAAGGAAAAGGGGATGGACATGGGGAGGACATGGAGATGGACGTGGAGATGGACATGGGGAGGACACAGATGTGAACGGGACACGAGGACGGAGACAGGACAGGACGTGTGGCAGGAGCAGGAAGGACACGGCAGGACGTGGAGCAGCACATGGGAGGGGACACGGATTGGGGTGTGGGGACACGGAATGGGAGGACGCTGCCTCTGTGCTGGGGCTGAGCTGCTCAGGATCCGACCCTGCAGGGAGGGCGCACAGACCCCCACCTCCCCCCTCCCCCCCCCCCCACCCCGCACACAGACCCCCGTCGGGAGCAATTTGACTTTTAAATCCTCTTTAGTGAAAGTGTTTGTCTTGAAAATGGCCCCAAATCCCCCCAGATCCCCGCGGCGCATCTGAAAGGGGAGAAACACCGAGCGGGGGGTGTGAAATTCATCGGGGAACCGCGGGGGGGGGGAGGTGGTGATGGAATCCTATGGGGCTGAGAAATGGGGGGCGGGGGGGGGGGGTGGAAGGGAGAGAGCCTGGAATGGGGGTGGGATGGGATGGGGGTGGAGATGGGGGTGGGATGGGGATGAAATTGGATGGGATGGGGAGGGGGATGGGATGGGATGGGATGGGATGGGATGGGATGGGATGGGATGGGATGGGATGGGATGGGATGGGATGGGATGGGATGGGATGGGGTGGAATGGGATGGGGATGGGGATGGGGATGGGAATGGGGATGGGGATGAAATGTGATGGGGATGAAATTAGATGGGGATAAAATTAGATGGGGATGGGACGGGGATGGGGATGGGGATGAAATTAGATGGAGATGGGATGGGTTGGGCATGGGGATGGAGATGAAATTGGATGGGGATGGGGATGGAGATGGGATGGGGATGAAATCAGATGGGGATGGGGATGGGATTAGGATGGGGATGGGATGGGATTGGGATGGGATGGGGATGGGATTGGGATGGGATGGGATGGGATGGGGATGGAGATGGGATGGGGATGAAATTAGATGGGGATGGGGATGGGATGGGGTGGGATGGGACGATATGCGATGGGACGATATGCGATGGGACGATAGGGGATGGACGGGACGCGGGCGCAGCCCTCAGGACCCGCCCCGACGTGCGGCTGTCGGCGCAGTCCGTACCCATAGGGGCGGTGCGGGGGTCTGGGCGGACTCCCACGAAGGGTTAAGGGCGGAGAATTGGAGTTGCTGATGGGGATGATGGGGGGGAAGGAGGGGGGGTGGGGGGAAGAATGGGGGGGGGGGGCGGCTCCTCCCGCTCTCTCTACGCCCGCGGTCCCCGGGAGATATTGTCATGCAAAAGCCCCCTCCGCCGTGAGCCATTGTCCGCCCGCTATATACGGGGCGCGGCCGTGCATGGAGCGCCGGAGGTAGCGCGGGGGGGGCCCGGGCCGGGGCCTCGAGGTCGCTCCATGTTCGCCATGGATTACTCCTACCTCAACTCGTACGATTCCTGCGTCGCAGCCATGGAAGCTTCAGCCTACGAATTCAGTCCTTGCAGTCAACCCGGAGGTTTCCAATACAGCCCCATGCGGGGAGGTTTCGGGGCCGCCCCCCCCTGCCCTCCTCTCTCCACCGCCAACTGCGCTCTGGGGGCTCTGCGCGACCACCAACCCTCGCCCTATTCCGCAGGTAACGGCCCGACCCCCCCCCCTCCTCCCGACCCCCCCCTCAAAATCCCCTCCCCGCGTCCCGTTCCGTCGCGGCCGTCGAGGAAAAGCTCTGCGGGGATCCCTTCTCGAGAGCCGAGAGGAGAAACGGCCAACGAACGGAGCTGGACGGGGGGCTGCGGGGGGGTTCGGAGCCGATCCCGGTGCCGTCCGTTCCGTTCCGTTCCCGTTCCCGTCCCGTTGAGCTCCGTGAGCCGGAAAACTCCGCCGTCCGGAGCGCCGCGTTCCGACCCGCAGCGAAGCTTCGCGGCGATCCCGGTGTTTTCCCACCCCCCCGTTCGGTCCGTTTCGTCCCTCCGTCCGTCCTCCGGCCGCTCCGTTCCGTCCCGACCCGCTGCTGAGTTTTTTCCCCTCGCTCCGTTCGGTTCCGTCCGTCGCGCTTCTCGTTGCGCTCTCCCGTCCCGCCGCGTCCAAACGGTTTCCATTCCCCCTTCCGTTCCATTCCGATGTTTCTCATCCCGTTCCGAACCCCGACCCGATCCGAAACGGTTCCTTCAGTCCGGTTCGTCCCGGAGCTTCCCCGAACCGGAGCTCGATGTGCCGAGCATCTCCGTGCCGTGCGTCCGTCCCGCTGCATCCCGACCTCCCGCATCCCGACCTCCTGCATTCCGTCCTCCCGCATCCCGACCTCCCGCATCCCAACCCTCTGCATCCCGTCCTCCTGCATCCCATCCTGCTGCATCCCAACCCGCTGCATCCAGTCTGCCTGCATCCCGTCCTCCCGCATCCCGACCTCCTCCATCCCAACCTCCTCCATCCCAACCTCCTGCATCCCGACCTCCCGCATCCTGACCTCCCGCATCCCGTCCTTCTGCATCCCGACCTGCTGCACCGAGTCCTCCTGCTGCATCCCGACCTCCTGCATCCCGTCCTGCTGCATCCCGTCCTTCTGCATCCCATCTTGCTGCATCCCAAACCTCTGCATCCCGACCTCCCGCATCCCATTCTCCTGCATCCCAACCCTCTGCATCCCAACCTCCTGCATCCCAACCTCCCACATCCTGACCCGCTGCATCCCATCCTCCTGCATCCCGTCCTGCTGCATCCCGACCTCCCGCATCCCGACCTCCTGCATCCCATCCTCCTCCATCCCGACCTCCTCCATCCCAACCTCCTGCATCCTGACCCGCTGCATCCCATCCTCCTCCATCCCGACCTCCTGCATCCCGACCTCCTGCATCCCATCCTCCTGCATCCCAACCTCCTGCATCCCATCCTCCCGCATCCCGTCCTGCTGCATCCCAACCCTCTGCATCCCGACCTCATCCATCCCAACCTCCTGCATCCCGTCCTCTTGCACCCCGTCCTCCTGCATCACAACCTCCTGCACCCCGACCTCCTGCATCCCGTCCTGCTGCATCCTGACCCTCTGCATCCCATCCTCCTGCACCCTGTCCTCCCACATCCCGACCTCCTGCATCCCAACCTCCTGCATCCTGTCCTGCATCTCATCCCACTGCATCCCACCCCCCTGCATCCCGACCTCCCGCATCCCGACCTTCTGCATCCCGACCTCCTGCACCCCGTCCTCCTGCATCCCAACCCTCTGCATCCCATCCTCCCACATCCCGTCCTGCTGCATCCCGACCTGCTGCATCCAGTCCTCCTGCATCCTGTCCTGCATCCCATCCCACTGCATCCTACCCTCCTGCATCCCGACCCTCTGCATCCCAACCCGCTGCATCCCGTCCTCCTCCATCCCATCCTCCTGCATCCCATCCTCCTGCATCCCGACCCGCTGCATCCAGTCCTCCTGCATCCCGACCTCCTGCATCCTGTCCTGCATCCCATCCCACTGCATCCCACCCTCCTGCATCCTGACCCTCTGCATCCCGACCCGCTGCATCCTGACCTCCTGCATCCCATCCTCCTGCATCCTGTCCTGCTGCATCCCGACCCACTGCATCCAGTCCACCTGCATCTCAACCCTCTGCACCCCAACCTCCTGCACCCCGACCTCCTGCACCCCGACCTCCTGCATCCCATCCTGCTGCATCCCAACCTCCCGCATCCTGTCCTCCTGCATCCCGACCTGCTGTTTCACCCATCCCTGTCTGCATCCATCCCTGCCCCCTGCATCCATCCCTGCCCCACGCACCCATCCCTGCCTGCATCCATCCCTGCCTGCACCCATCCCTGCCCCCTGCATCCATCCCTGCCCCACGCACCCATCCCTGCCCCCTGCATCCATCCCATCCCTCTGCTCTCACCCCTCCACCAGTCACTTTCCATTCCCCTCTCCCCCCCTCCCCTCCATTTCCCTGTTCCGTTGCATCCCAACCCGCTGGCAAACGATTCCTTCCTCCCCATCCATCCCTTCGGGGTCAGTCTCCCCCCAGCGTGCCATTCCTGCAGTTCCCCATCCCAACAGAGCCCTGCACAGTGCATCCCATCCTTCTCCATCCCATCCCTCTCCATCCCAACATTCTCCATCCCATCCCATCCCTTCTCATTCCATCCCTTCCCATCCCATCCCTCTCCATCCCTTCCCTATCCATTCCCTCCATTCTCCATCCCATCCTACCCTTCTCCATCTCCTTCCTTTCCTCTCCTCTCCATCCCATCCCATCCCATCCCATCCCATCCCATCCCATCCCATCCCATCCCATCCCATCCCATCCCATCCCATCCCATCCCATCTCATCCCATCCCATCCCATCCCATCCCATCCCATCCCATCCCATCCCATCCCATCCCATCCCATCCCATCCCTCTCCATCACTCCCTTCCTCATCCCGTTCCTCTCCATCCTATTCCATCCCTTCCCACCCCATCCCTTTCCAACTCTTCCCTCTCCATCCTTTCCTTCTCCATCCCTCTTCATCCCATCCCATCCCTCTCCCTCTCCATCCCATATCCCTCTCCATCCCTCTCCCTCTCCTTCTCCTTCTCCCTCTCCCCCTCCCTCTCCATCCCATCCATCCCATCCCATCCCTCTCCCTCTCCCTCTCCCTCTCCCTCTCCCTCTCCCTCTCCCTCTCCCTCTCCCTCTCCCTCTCCCTCTCCCTCTCCCTCTCCCTCTCCCTCTCCCTCTCCCTTTCCCCCCTCTCCCTCTCTATCCCATCCCATCCCATCTCCATCCCATCCCATCCCATCTCCATCCCATCCCATCCCATCCCTCTCCCTCTCCCTCTCCATCCCATCCATCCCATCCCATCCCATCCCATCCCATCCCATCCCATCCCATCCCATCCCATCCCATCCCATCCCATCCCCCTCCATCCCCTCCTCCTCCAACCCCTTACAAAACCCCGTACCCACTTCACCCCTCCCTCTCCCCCCCTCTCACCCCCTGCACTGTACCCATCTCACCCCCTCTCACTCCCCCCCTCCTCCCTTCCTCCCTTTTTTTTCCTCCCCCTACCGGCAGTTCCCTACAAATTCTTTTCGGACCCTTCGGGCATCAACGAGAAACGAAAGCAGCGACGGATCCGCACCACTTTCACCAGCGCCCAGCTGAAGGAACTGGAGCGCGTCTTCGCCGAGACTCATTACCCCGACATCTACACGAGGGAGGAGCTGGCCCTAAAAATCGACCTGACAGAGGCGAGGGTGCAGGTAGGGACCCCCCTCAGCCCCCCCCCACCCCCCAAATAAAGGGGGGTGCGATGGATGGGGTGTCGGCGTTGTAACCCTTCTCCTGGCATTGGTGGGATGGCCGTAGCTGCAGACCCCCCTTCTTGCTGGGGATGCTCCTATGGGCACAGAGAAACAGGCTACCCCAGGACCCCCCCCAGCAAAAGGCATCAGGGTAGGGGGTGGGTGATGCCCCATAAAACCCCCGTATAAATCCCCATGCAGCCCCCACGCAGCCCCATGTTTCCAACCTCCCCCCTCCCACTCCCCAAAATACTGCCTCCCCCCCACCCCTGAGGTCGGTGTTGGGTGCTCAATGTGCAGGAAGGGGGCCAGGGGGGGCTCTCCAAGCTCAGGACCTGCTATTGACCCCACATCCCTGCTGTGTCTGTCCTGTTGTGTCCCATCCCATCCCATCCCATCCCATCCCCATCCCATCCCCATCCAATTTCATCCCCATCCCCATCCCATCCCATCCCATCCCATCCCATCCCATCCCATCCCATCCCATCCCATCCCATCCCATCCCTCTCCATCCCATCCCTCTCCATCCCATCCCCATCCAATTTCATCCCCATCCCATCCCCATCTTCTCCCCTCCCATCCCATCCCATCCCATCCCACCCCAATTCCATCCCATCCCATAATACCCCACATATCTTAATCCCAACTCCATCCCCATCCCATCCCATCCCATCCCATATATTCCATTTCCCATCCCATCCCCATTCCCATCCCACCCCCATCCTTATCCCATCCCATCTCGGTTCCACCCCAAATCCCTTCATCCCATCCCATATATCACACCCATCCATACATCCCGTCCCCATCCTCTTCCCCACCCCATCCCATCCCCATTCTCACCCTTCTCCTACCCCATCATCCCATATCCATACCCATATCCATTCCAATCCCGACTGCAATCCCAATCTCCACCTCATCCCAAACTCTTCCCCATTCCCATCTCATCCCATCCCATCCCATCCCATCCCATCCCATCCCAATCCCATCCCAACCCCATTCCCATCCTAATCCCATTCTATCCCAACCCCATTCCAATCTCCATCCCAATCCCATTCCTATCGCATCCACACCCCATCCTCATCCTATTCCCTCCTCATCCCATCTCCATCCTTTTCTCATTCCATCCCCACCCCTTCCCCATCCCATCCCCAATCCCAAACCCAACCCCATTCCATCCCAATCCCATTCCAATCTCCATCTCCCCATCCTATCCGATCCCCACCCCCATCTTCATCCTTATTTTCTTTTACCCCCATCTAATCCCATCCCCATCCTAATCCCATCCAAATCCCATTCCAATCCTATTCCCATCCCCATCCCATCCCATCCCAAACCCATCCAAATCCCATCCCCATTCCCATCCTCTCCCCATCCCCATCCCATCCCAATTCCATTTCAACCCTATCCCAACCTCATCCCCATCCCAATTCTATTTCAATCCCATCCCAACCCCATCCCCATTCCAATCCCCATCCCATCGCCATCGCCATCGCCATTGCCATCCCATCCCAATCCCATCCCAATTCTATTTCAACCCCATCCCAACCTCATCCCCATCCAAATCCCATTTCAATCCCCATTCCCATCCTCATCCCCATCCTATCCCATCCCATCCCATCCCAATTCCATTTCAACCCCATCCCATCCAAATCTCATTTCAATCCCCATCCCCATCCCATCCCAATTCCATTTTAACCCCATTTCAACCCCATCCCAATCCCATTTCAATCCCCATCCAATCCTCATCCCATCCACATCCCATCCCAATTCCATTTCAACCCCATCCCAACCTCATCCCCATCCCAATCCCATTTCAATCCCCATTCCCATCCCTATCCCCATCCCCATCCAATCCCAATTCCATTTCAACCCCATCCCAACCTCAACCCCATCCAAATCCCATTTCAATCCCATCCCCATCCCATCCCAATCCCAATCCCATCCCAATTCCATTTCAACCCCATCCCAACCTCATCCCCATCCCAATTCCATTTCAATCCCCATCCCAACTCCATCCCAACCCCATCCCCATTCAATCCCCATCCCATCGCCATCCCCAACCCCATTGCCATCCCATCCCAATCCCATTTCAACCCCATCCCCATCCAAATCCCATTTCAATCCCCATCCCCATCCCTATCTCCATCTCCATCCCCATCCCAATTCCATTTCAACCCCATCCCAACCCCATCCTCATCCAATCCTCATCCCAACCCCATCCCATCCCCATCCCAATCCCCACATCAATCCCATCCCATCCCAATCCCCATCCAATCCCAATCCCCATCTAATCCTCATCCCATCCCCATCCAATCCTCATCCCAACCCCATCCCATTCCAATCCCATCCCAATCCCATCCCATCCCAATCCCAATCCAATCCCCATCCCATCCCCATCCCATCCCCATCCAATCCTCATCCCAACCCCATCCCATCCCCATCCCAATCCCCACATCAATCCCATCCCATCCCAATCCCCATCCAATCCCAATCCCCATCTAATCCTCATCCCATCCCCATCCAATCCTCATCCCAACCCCATCCCATTCCAATCCCATCCCAATCCCATCCCATCCCAATCCCAATCCAATCCCCATCCCATCCCCATCCCATCCCCATCCAATCCTCATCCCAACCCCATCCCATCCCAATCCCCACATCAATCCTATCCCATCCCATCCCATCCCATCCCCATCCCATCCCATCCCCATCCCAATCCCCACATCAATCCCATCCCATCCCATCCCAATCCCATCCCATCCCAATCCCCATCCCGTCCCAATCCCATCTTATCCCAACTCAATCCCCACATCAATCCCATCCCATCCCAACCCCATTCCATCCCAATCCCATCCTATCCCAATCCCATCCCATCCCAATCCCCATCCAATCCCAATCCCCATCTAATCCTCATCCCATCCCCATCCAATCCTCATCCCAACCCCATCCCAATCCCCACTTCGATGCCATCCCAACCCCATCCCATCCCAATCCCCACATCAATCCCATCCCATCCCATCCCAACCCCATCCCATCCCAATCCCATCCCATTCCCACCCCCTACCCCATATCTCTCCCCCCCCCCCAACCCCTTTTCCCCAGGTCTGGTTCCAGAACCGCCGGGCCAAATTCCGCAAACAGGAACGTGCCGCCAACTCCAAATCCGGTGGGGGAACAGCCGGGACCCCCAACCCCAAAAAACCGGAGCCTCGCTGCTCCTCGGAGGACGACGACTCCAAAGAATCCAACTGCAGCCCCACGCCCGACAGCACCGCCTCGCTGCCCCCCGCCATGGGCAGCCCCGGGGGCAGCCTGAGCCCCAGCCCCGGTGTGGGGCAGGGTTTGGGGGGCGCGGGGCAGCCCCCGAAAGCCGCGGGTTGGCCGGGGGTGGGAGGTGCAGGGGGGGCTGCGGAGTTGCTGAAGGCATGGCAGCCCGCCGAGGCCGTGCCCGGACCTTTCTCCGGAGTGCTGTCCTCCTTCCATCGGAAACCCAACGGCCTCAAAGCGAACCTCTTCTGAACGGCCATACAGACCCCCTCACAGCCCCGAATCGCCCCATACGGGACCCCGCAAACTGATGGGGAAGAGGCTCCCGTTGCCACAAAGCTCGTGCCCGAAAAGTGCCATCGGCGTCCCGAATTCCAGCCTCCAAAAAGTGCCATCCCCATTGAGCTCTGACCCCATTGAGCTCCGACCCCATTGAGCTCCGACCCCATTGAGCTCCGACCCCATTGAGCTCCATCCCCATAGAGCTCTGACCCCATAGATCTCCATCCCCATAGAGCTCTGACCCCATAGAGCTCCGACCCCATAGAGCTCTGTGCCCATTGAGCTCAACCCCATTGAGCTCTGTCCCCATAGAGCTCCGACCCCATTGAGCTCTGATCCCATAGAGCTCCGACCCCATAGAGCTCTGTGCCCATTGAGCTCAACCCCATTGAGCTCTGTCCCCATTGAGCTCCGACCCCATTGAGCTCTGATCCCATAGAGCTCCAACCCCATTGAGCTCCGACCCCATTGAGCTCTGACCCCATTGAGCTCCGACCCCATTGAGCTCCGACCCCATTGAGCTCCGAACCCATAGAGCTCCAACCCCATAGAGCTCCAACCCCATAGAGCTCCGACCCCATTGAGCTCCGCCCCATAGAGCTCTGTGCCCATTGAGCTCCATCCCCGTAGAGCTCTGTGCCCATCGAGCTCCAACTCCATTGAGCTCCGACCCCATTGAGCTCTGACCCCATAGAGCTCCGACCCCATAGAGCTCTGACCCCATAGAGCTCTGACCCCATAGAGCTCCGACCCCATAGAGCTCCGACCCCATTGAGCTCCGCCCCATAGAACTCTGTGCCCATTGAGCTCCAACCCTATTAAGCTCCAACCCCATTGAGCTCTGACCCCATACAGCTCAACCCCATACAGCTCCAACCCCATACAGCTCCAACCCCATTGAGCTCAACCCCATAGAGCTCCGACCCCATTGAGCTCCGACCCCATTGAGCTCCGACCCCATAGAGCTCCGACCCCATTGAGCTCCGCCCCATAGAGCTCTGTGCCCATTGAGCTCCATCCCCGTAGAGCTCTGTGCCCATCGAGCTCCAACTCCATTGAGCTCCGACCCCATTGAGCTCTGACCCCATAGAGCTCCGACCCCATAGAGCTCTGACCCCATAGAGCTCTGACCCCATAGAGCTCCGACCCCATAGAGCTCCGACCCCATTGAGCTCCGCCCCATAGAACTCTGTGCCCATTGAGCTCCAACCCTATTAAGCTCCAACCCCATTGAGCTCTGACCCCATACAGCTCAACCCCATACAGCTCCAACCCCATACAGCTCCAACCCCATTGAGCTCAACCCCATAGAGCTCCGACCCCATTGAGCTCCGACCCCATTGAGCTCCGACCCCATAGAGCTCCGACCCCATTGAGCTCCACCCCATAGAGCTCTGTGCCCATTGAGCTCCATCCCCGTAGAGCTCTGTGCCCATCGAGCTCCAACTCCATTGAGCTCCGACCCCATAGAGCTCTGACCCCATAGAGCTCCGACCCCATAGAGCTCTGACCCCATAGAGCTCTGACCCCATAGAGCTCCGACCCCATAGAGCTCCGACCCCATTGAGCTCAACCCCATAGAGCTCTGACCCCATTGAGCTCTGTGCCCATTGAGCTCTGTGCCCATTGAGCTCAACACCATTGAGCTCAACCCCATAGAGCTCCAACCCCATACAGCTCCGACCCCATTGAGCTCAACCCCATACAGCTCCAACCCCATACAGCTCTGACCCCATTGAGCTCTGTGCCCATTGAGCTCAACCCTATTAAGCTCCAACCCCATTGAGCTCCAACCTCATAGAGCTCCATCCCCAAAGAGCTCTGACCCCATAGAACTCTGCCCCCATAGAGCTCGAACCCCATTGAGCTCTGCCCCACAGAGCTCTGTGCCCACTGAGCTCAACCCCACTGAGCTCAACCCCACTGAGCTCCGACCCCATTGAGTTCCATCCCATAGAGCTCTGTCCACATAAAGCTCCGTCCCCATAGAGTTCTGTCCCATAGAGCTCTGTCCCTATAAAGCTCCATCCCCATAGGGCTCTATCCCATAGAGCTCCAATCCCATAGAGCTCTGTCCCCATTGACTTCCAACCCCATACAGCTGTCCCTATAAAGCTCCATCCCCATAGAGCTCTATCCCCATTGAATTCCATCCCATAGAGCTCCATCCCATAGAGCTTCATCCCCATAGAGCTTCATCCCCATTGAACTCCATCCCATAGAGCTCTGTCCCTATAATGCTCCACCCCCATAGAGCTCTGTCCCCATAGAGCTCCACCCCATTGAGTTCCAACCCCATAGATCTCCATCCCATTGAGCTCCATCCCCATAGAGCCCCATCCCAACAGAGCTCCGTCCCAACAGAGCTCCGTTCCCATTGAGCTCAAATCCCATTGAGCTCTGTCCCTATAAAGCTCCAATCCCATAGAGCTCCATCCCCATAGAGCTCCAATCCCATAGAGCTCTGTCCCTATAAAGCTTCGTCCCCATAGAGCTCTATCCCTATAAAGCTCCATCCCCATAGAGCTCCAACCCTATAGAGCTCTGTCCCTATAAAGCTCCAATCCCATAAAGCTTCATCCCATAGAGCTCAGTTCCCATAGAGCTCCATCCCCACAAAGCTCCAATCCCATAAAGTTCCAATCCCATAGAGCTCCATCCCACAAAGCTCCAATCCCATAAAGCTCCAATCCCATAGAGCTCTGTCCCTATAAAGCTCCATCCCTATAGAGCTCCATCCCTATAGAGCTCCAATCCCATAAAGCTCCAATCCCATAGAGCTCTGTCCCCATTGAATTCCAACCCCATAGAGCTCTGTCCCATAAAGCTCCAATCCCATAGAGCTCAGTTCCCATAAAGCTCTGACCCCATAAAGCTCAGTTCCCATAGAGCTCCATCCCTATAAAGCTCCAATCCCATAAAGCTCCGACCCCATAGAGCTCCAATCCCATAGAGCTCCAATCCCATAGAGCTCCAATCCCACAGAGCTCTGTCCCCATAAAGCTCCAATCCCATAGAGCTCTGTCCCATAGAGCTCTGTCCCCATAAAGCTCCAATCCCATAGAGTTCCAATCTCATAGAGCTCTGTCGCCATTGAGTTCCAATCCCATAGAGCTCCATCCCTATAGAGCTCTGACCCTATAAAGCTCCAATCCCATAAAGCTCCGACCCCACAGAGCTCAGTTCCCATAGAGCTCCGTCCCTATAAAGCTCCAATCCCATAGAGCTCTGTCCCCATTGAGTTCCAACCCCATAGAGCTCTGTCGCATAAAGCTCCAATCCCATAGAGCTCCAACCCCATAAAGCTCCGACCCCATAGAGCTCTGTTCCCATAGAGCTCCGTCCCTATAAAGCTCCAATCCCATAAAGCTACATCCCATAGAGCTCTGTCCCTATAAAGCTCCAATCCCATAAAGCTCCGACCCCACAGAGCTCAGTTCCCATAGAGCTCCGTCCCTATAAACCTCCAATCCCATAAAGCTCCGACCCCATAGAGCTCAGTTCCCCTAGAGCTCCATCCCTATAAAGCTCCAATCCCATAAAGCTCCAATCCCATAGAGCTCTATCCCCATTGAGTTCCAACCCCATAGAGCTCTGTCCCATAAAGCTCCAATCCCATAGAGCTCCAATCCCATAAAGCTCCGACCCCATAAAGCTCCATCCCACAGAGCTCTGTCCCTATAAAGCTCCAATCCCATAAAGCTCCGACCCCATAGAGCTCTGTCCCTACAAAGCTCCAATCCCATAAAGCTCCGACCCCATAGAGCTCCGTCCCTATAAAGCTCCGACCCCATAAAGCTCCATCCCACAGAGCTCTGACCCTATAAAGCTCCAATCCCATAAAGCTCCGACCCCACAGAGCTCAGTTCCCCTAGAGCTCAGTTCCCATAGAGCTCCATCCCTATAGAGCTCTGACCCTATAAAGCTCCAATCCCATAAAGCTCCATCCCACAGAGCTCTGTCCCTATAAAGCTCCAATCCCATAAAGCTCCAATCCCATAAAGCTCCGACCCCATAGAGCTCTGTTCCCATAGAGCTCTGTCCCTACAAAACTCCAATCCCATAAAGCTCCAATCCCATAGAGCTCTGACCCTATAAAGCTCCAATCCCATAAAGCTCCGACCCCATAGAGCTCAGTCCCTATAAAGCTCCATCCCTATAGAGCTCTGACCCTATAAAGCTCCAATCCCATAAAGCTCCATCCCACAGAGCTCTGTCCCTATAAAGCTCCAATCCCATAAAGCTCCAATCCCATAAAGCTCCGACCCCATAGAGCTCTGTTCCCATAGAGCTCTGTCCCTACAAAACTCCAATCCCATAAAGCTCCAATCCCATAGAGCTCTGACCCTATAAAGCTCCAATCCCATAAAGCTCCGACCCCATAGAGCTCAGTCCCTATAAAGCTCCATCCCTATAGAGCTCTGACCCTATAAAGCTCCAATCCCATAAAGCTCCGACCCCACAGAGCTCAGTTCCCACAGAGCTCCGTCCCTATAAAGCTCCAATCCCATAAAGCTCCGACCCCATAGAGCTCCAATCCCATAGAGCTCCAATCCCATAAAGCTCCGACCCCATAGAGCTCAGTTCCCCTAGAGCTCAGTTCCCATAGAGCTCCATCCCTATAAAGCTCCAATCCCATAAAGCTCCAATCCCATAGAGCTCTATCCCCATTGAGTTCCAACCCCATAGAGCTCTGTCCCATAAAGCTCCAATCCCATAGAGCTCCAATCCCATAAAGCTCCGACCCCATAAAGCTCCATCCCACAGAGCTCTGTCCCTATAAAGCTCCAATCCCATAAAGCTCCGACCCCATAGAGCTCTGTCCCTACAAAGCTCCAATCCCATAAAGCTCCGACCCCACAGAGCTCAGTTCCCCTAGAGCTCAGTTCCCATAGAGCTCCATCCCTATAGAGCTCTGACCCTATAAAGCTCCAATCCCATAAAGCTCCATCCCACAGAGCTCTGTCCCTATAAAGCTCCAATCCCATAAAGCTCCAATCCCATAAAGCTCCGACCCCATAGAGCTCTGTTCCCATAGAGCTCTGTCCCTACAAAACTCCAATCCCATAAAGCTCCAATCCCATAGAGCTCTGACCCTATAAAGCTCCAATCCCATAAAGCTCCGACCCCATAGAGCTCAGTCCCTATAAAGCTCCATCCCTATAGAGCTCTGACCCTATAAAGCTCCAATCCCATAAAGCTCCGACCCCACAGAGCTCAGTTCCCACAGCGCTCCGTCCCTATAAAGCTCCACCCCACTGCCGGTTGGGGGGGGTGCTGTATGACCAACCCCCCCCAATGTATGGCCCCGCACAGCAGTGCCATATGGGGACACCCCATATAGGGCCGTGTGGGGGGGCACAGAGCTCCTGGGGGGGCGAGGAAGCACTTTAGGGTTTGGGGTCCTGCAGGCTTTGGGGTGGCGATGGGGGGGGGGGGGTTATTGGGGCCGCCCCCCCCTCCAACATGGGTGTGAGGGTGGCACTGAGACCCCCCCCATAACCCCCCCCCTTTTGGGTGCTGGGTGAGGTTTGGTGGCTTTATTATTAATTATTATTAATTATTATTAATTATTATTATTTTGGGGGGGGGGTGGAGGAGGGGAGGGGTTGTCTTTTTTTTATTATTATTATTATTTTTATTTTATTCCCCCAACGATTTTTTTTTCCCCTTTCTCGTTATTATTAATTATTAATTAATTATTAATTATTCCGGTCGCTAATTTATTGAAGCCGTTTGTGAAACGCTACTAATCCGAATAAAACTTAATTTATTGAAGGAAAACGCCTCAAAAATAGGGGACCCCCCCCCTCCCCCCCTCAAACCCCCCCCCCCAATTCCCAGCCCTATTGGGAGGGAACAGCATTGGGGTGCTGGGGGGGGGGGCACAAAACAGGGCATCCTTCATCACAGCCTGAGGGCTTTGGGGGGGTAATTAGTGCCCCCCCCCCCCATAAAATATCGAAGGGGGGGCCTCAAACCCCCCCCCCCCCCAATTCCCAGCCCTATTGGGTGAGAACAGCATTGGGGTGCTGGGGGGGGGCACAAAATGGGGCATCCTTCATCTCAGCCTGAGGGCTTTGGGGGGGGATTTGTGACCCCCCCCATAAAATATCGAAGGGGGGGGTGATAAGGGCACTTAGTGAGGGATTTTTTTTGGGGGGGGGGATGTGGGGGAGTACCAAGGCACTGCAAATGGAGGGGGGGGGGGGGAAGGCACAGGGATGCTCCAATGGACACCCAATGGTGTGGGACACCCCCATATTGGGGAGGGGGGGGGGAAATGCCCATCTGGGGGGGGGGTTTCTGCCCCCCCCCCCCCCCAACACCACCCCATAGGCACTTGGGCAGCTGTAGGCACAGGGCTACGACACAACCCCCCCCCCCCAAAAATGGGGGCTGCTGCTCCATCAATAAATAAGTAATAACTTAAACACCGAAAGCAGGCGGGGGGGGGGGGGCAGCAAACACCCCCCCACCCCCCCCCCAGCCCCCGAAATGAAATTCTCTGACCATCAATGCCCCCCCCACTCCATGCCCTGTGCCCCCCCCCCCGCCACGCTGTCCCTCCAGCCCCATTGAGGTGAATGGGGGGGGGCACGTGGATGGAATTTGGGGGGGGGGGGATAAAAAAGGGGGGGGGTCACTTCCTCAGCTGCAGGCTGTCCAGGAGCGCGCGTTTGTGTTTGGGGTCCAGGACGCCTGCTTCCTCCAGGTCCTCCTCCGTGATGTCACTGGGGGGGGGGACACAAAAAGGGGGGGGGGACAGCATCAGGGAGAGGAGCCAAAAGGGTCCCCTGGTCCCATACAGCTGCATAGAGATCCCCTATTTCCCCCATACAGCCCCAAAAGGGTCCCATTCCCATACAACCCCATACAGACCCCCTATTTCCCCCATACACCCCCAAAAGGGTCCCATCCCCATTCAGCCCCATAGAGATCCCCTATATGCCCCATACAGACCCCACAAGACCCCCCCTTATCTCCCCCATACAGCCCCTAAAGGGTCCCATTCCCATACAACCCCATAGAGATCCCCTATTTCCCCCATACAGCCCCAAAAAAGTCCCATCCCCATTCAGCCCCATAAAGACCCTCTATTTCCCCCATTCAGTCCCAAAAGGGTCCCATCCCCATTCAGCCTCATACAGACCCCTTATTTCCCCCATACAGCCCCAAAAGGGTCCCATTCCCATACAACCCCATAGAGGCCCCACTATTTCCCCCATGAAGCCCCAAGAGTCCCCTGGTCCCATACAGCCCCATAGAGACCCCCTTATTTCCCCCATACAGCCCCAAAAGTGTTCCATCCCCATAGAGACCCCCTATATCCCCCATACAGCCCCAAAAGGGTCCCATCCCCATATAACCCCATAGAGATCCCCTTATTTCCCCCACACAGCCCCAAAAGGGTCCCATTCCCATTCAGCCCCATAGAGATCCCCTATATCCCCCATACAGCCCCCAAAGGGTCCCATCCCCATACAACCCCATACAGACCCCCTATTTCCCCCATACACCCCCAAAAGGGTCCCATCCCCATTCAGCCCCATAGAGATCCCCTATATGCCCCATACAGACCCCACGAGACCCCCCCTATCTCCCCCATACAGCCCCAAAAGGGTCCCATCCCCATACAACCCCATAGAGATCCCCTATTTCCCCCATACAGCCCCAAAAAAGTCCCATCCCCATTCAGCCCCATAAAGACCCTCTATTTCCCCCATTCAGTCCCAAAAGGATCCCATCCCCATTCAGCCTCATGCAGACCCCCTATTTCCCCCATACAGACCCCAAGAGGGTCCCATACAGCCCCATAGAGACCCCCCTATTTCCCCCATAAAGCCCCAAAAGCGTCCCATCCCCATTCAACCCCATAGAGATCCCCTATTTCCTCCATACAGCCCCAAAAGAGTCCCATCCCTATTTAGCCCCATAGAAATCACCCTATTTCCCCCATACAGCCCCAAATGGGTCCCATCCCCATATAACCCCATAGAGATCCCCTTATTTCCCCCATACAGCCCCAAAAGGGTCCCATCCCCATATAACCCCATAGAGATCCCCTTATTTCCCCCACACAGCCCCAAAAGGGTCCCCTAGTCCCATACAGCCCCATAGAGACCCCCCTATTTCCCCCATACAGCCCCAAAAGGGCCCCATCCCCATACAACCCCATACAGACCCCCTATTTCCCCCATACACCCCCAAAAGGGTCCCATCCCCATTCAGCCCCATAGAGATCCCCTATATGCCCCATACAGACCCCACGAGACCCCCCCTATCTCCCCCATACAGCCCCAAAAGGGTCCCATCCCCATACAACCCCATAGAGATCCCCCTACTTCCCCCATACAGCCCCAAAAAAGTCCCATCCCCATTCAGCCCCATAAAGACCCTCTATTTCCCCCATTCAGTCCCAAAAGGATCCCATCCCCATTCAGCCTCATACAGACCCCCTATTTCCCCCATACAGACCCCAAGAGGGTCCCATACAGCCCCATAGAGACCCCCCTATTTCCCCCATAAAGCCCCAAAAGCGTCCCATCCCCATTCAACCCCATAGAGATCCCCTATTTCCTCCATACAGCCCCAAAAGAGTCCCATCCCTATTTAGCCCCATAGAAATCACCCTATTTCCCCCATACAGCCCCAAATGGGTCCCATCCCCATACAACCCCATAGAGACCCTCCTATCTCCCCCATACAGACTCCAAGAGACCCCATATCTCCCCCATACAGCCCCAAAAGGGTCCCATCCCCATTCAGCCCCATAGAGACCATCCTATTTCCCCAATACAGCCCCAAGAGGGTCCCCTGGTCCCATACAGCTCCATAGAGATCCCCTTATTTCCCCCATACAGCCCCAAAAGGGTACCATCCCCATTCATCCCCATAGAGATCCCCTATTTCCCCCATACAGACCCCAAGAGACCCCCTATTTCCCCCATACAGACCCCCTATTTCCCCCATACATCCCCAAAAGTGTCCCATCCCCATACAACCCCATAGAGACCCCCTATTTCCCCCATACAGCTCCAAAAGGGTCCCATCCCCATTCAGCCCCATAGAGATCCCCTATTTCCCCCATTCAGCCCCATAAAGACCCTCTATTTCCCCCATTCAGTCCCAAAAGGATCCCATCCCCATATAACCCCATAGAGACCCCTCTATTTCCCCCATACAGCCCCAAAAGGGTCCCATCCCCATACAGCCCCATAGAGACCCCCCTATTTTCCCCACACAGCCCCAAAAGGGTCCCATTCCCATACAACCCCATAGAGGCCCCACTATTTTCCCCATGAAGCCCCAAGAGTCCCCTGGTCCCATACAAGCCCCATAGAGACCCCCTTATTTCCCCCATACAGCCCCAAAAGGGTCCCATCCCCATATAACCCCATAGAGATCCCCTTATTTCCCCCATACAGACCCAAAAGGGTTCCATCCCCATAGAGACCCCCTATTTCCCCCATACAGCCCCATACAGCCCCAAAGGGGTCCCATCCCCATATAACCCCATAGAGATCCCCTTATTTCCCCCACACAGCCCCAAAAGGGTCCCATTCCCATTCAGCCCCATAGAGATCCCCTATATCCCCCATACAGCCCCCAAAGGGTCCCCTAGTCCCATACAGCCCCATAGAGACCCCCCTATTTCCCCCATACAGCCCCCAAAGGGCCCCATCCCCATACAACCCCATACAGACCCCCTATTTCCCCCATACACCCCCAAAAGGGTCCCATCCCCATTCAGCCCCATAGAGATCCCCTATATGCCCCATACAGACCCCACGAGACCCCCCCTATCTCCCCCATACAGCCCCAAAAGGGCCCCATCCCCATACAACCCCATACAGACCCCCTATTTCCCCCATACAGCCCCAAAAGCGTCCCATCCCCATTCAGCTCCATAGAGATCCCCTATTTCCCCCATACAGCCCCAAATGGGTCCCATCCCCATACAACCCCATAGAGACCCTCCTATCTCCCCCATACAGACTCCAAGAGACCCCATATCTCCCCCATACAGCCCCAAAAGGGTCCCATCCCCATTCAGCCCCATAGAGACCATCCTATTTCCCCAATGCAGCCCCAAGAGGGTCCCCTGGTCCCCTACAGCCCCATAGAGATCCCCTTATTTCCCCCATACAGCCCCAAAAGGGTTCCATCCCCATAGAGACCCCCCTATTTCCCCCATACAGCCCCATACAGCCCCAAAAGGGTCCCATCCCCATTCAGCCCCATAGAGATCCCCTATTTCCCCCATACAGACCCCAAGAGACCCCCTATTTCCCCCATACATCCCCAAAAGTGTCCCATCTCCATTCAGCCCCATAGAGACCCCCCTATTTCCCCCATACAGCCCCAAAAGCGTCCCATCCCCATTCAGCTCCATAGAGATCCCCTATTTCCCCCATACAGCCCCCAAAGGGTCCCCTAGTCCAATACAGCCCCATAGAGACCCCGCTATTTCCCCTATACAGTCCCATAGAGACTCCCTATTTCCCCTATACAGCCCCAAAAGGGTCCCATCCCCATTCATCCCCATAGAGATCCCCTATTTCCCCCATAAAGCCCCAAAAGGATCCCATCCCCATATAACCCCATAGAGATCCCCTATTTCCTCCATACAGCCCCAAAAGAGTCCCATCCCTATTTAGCCCCATAGAAATCACCCTATTTCCCCCATACAGCCCCAAATGGGTCCCATCCCCATACAACCCCATAGAGACCCTCCTATCTCCCCCATACAGACTCCAAGAGACCCCATATCTCCCCCATACAGCCCCAAAAGGGTCCCATCCCCATTCAGCCCCATAGAGACCATCCTATTTCCCCAATACAGCCCCAAGAGGGTCCCCTGGTCCCCTACAGCCCCATAGAGATCCCCTATTTCCTCCATACAGCCCCCAAAGGGTCCCCTAGTCCCATACAGCCCCATAGAGACCCCCCTATTTCCCCCATACAGCCCCATAAAGACCCCCTATTTCCCCCATACACCCCAAAAGGGTCCCATCCCCATTCATCCCCATAGAGATCCCCTATATGCCCCATACAGACCCCATGAGACCCCCCCTATCTCCCCCATACAGCCCCAAAAGGGTCCCATCCCCATACAACCCCATAGAGACCCCCTATTTCCCCCATACAGCCCCAAAAGGGTCCCATCCCCATTCAGCCCCATAGAGACCCCCCTAATTCCCCCATAAAGCCCCAAAAGCGTCCCATCCCCATTCAGCTCCATAGAGATCCCCTATTTCCTCCATACAGCCCCCAAAGGGTCCCCTAGTCCCATACAGCCCCATAGAGACCCCCCTATTTCCCCCATACAGCCCCATAAAGACCCCCTATTTCCCCCATACAGCGCCAAAAGGGTCCCATCCCCATCCAGCCCCATAGAGATCCCCTATTTCCTCCATACAGGCCCCAAAGGGTCCCCTAGTCCCATACAGCCCCACAGAGATCCTCCTGTCCCACAGAACCCCATAGAGATCCTCCTGTCCCCATATGGCCCCATAGAGGTTCCCTTGTCCCCATACAGCCCCACAGGGGTCCCCTTGATCCTATGTGACCCCAAGAGGGTCCCCTATCCCTTTACAGCCCCAGAGAGGTCTCCCTGTCCCTATATGGCCCCAAAAGGGTCCCCTGTACCCATACAGCCCCATAGAGATCCAGCTGTCCCCATACAGCCCCACAGGGGTCCCCCTGACCCCATACAGCCCCAGAGGGGTCCCACTGTCCCCAGAGGGGTCCCACTGTCCCCATATGGCCCCAAAAGGGTCCCCTGTCCCTATACAGCCCCATAGAGATTCTCTTGACCCCATACAGCCCCACAGGGGTCCCCCTGACCCCATATGGCCCCAAGAGGGTCCCCTGTCCCCATGTGACCCTATAGATATTCAGCAGTCCCCCCATACAGCCCCAGAGGGATCCCCTTGATCCTATGTGACCCCAAGAGGGGTCCCATAGCCCTTTACAGCCCCACAGGGATCCCTTTGTCCCTATATGGCCCCAGAGAGGTCCCCTGTCCCTATACAGCCCCATAGAGAACCCCTTGTCCCCATACAGCCCCAGAAGGGTCCCACGGTCCCCACACGGCCCCAAAAGGGTCCCCTGTCCCTTTACAGCCCTATAGAGATCCTCTTGTCCCTATACAGCCCCACAGGGGTCCCCCTGACCCCATATGGCCCCAAGAGGGTCCCCTGTACCCATATGGCCCCATAGAGCTCCAGCTGTCCCCATACAGCCCCAGAGGGGTCCCCTTGATCCTATGTGACCCCAAGAGGGTCCCCGAACCCTTTACAGCCAGAAAGGGATCTCTTTGTCCCTATATGGCCCCAGAGAGGTCCCCTGTCCCTATACAGCCCCAGAGGGGTCCCCCTGCCCCCATATGGCCCCAAGAGGGTCCCCTGTCCCCATGTGACCCCATAGATATTTAGCAGTCCCCCCACACAGCCCCAGAGGGGTCCCTTGTCCCCACACAACCCCAATGAGACCCCCTTCACCCCCACCCCATAGAACCCCCCCCCCCCCACCTGAGGAACTCCAGGTCGTCCCAGCCGTTGTGCAGCAGCCCCTCCTCGTACCTCTCCAGCCCCAAACCCCGCAGCCATTCCCCCACGTTGGACTCGCTGACGCCAGCGCCGCGGCCCGCCTGGCACAGCGCCTGCAGCAGGGTTGGGGGGGGAGGAAAGGGGAGGGGGCTCAGTGCTGGGGGGTCCCACAGCGGTACCGGGTTGCCCTGCCCCATCCTCATCTCCTTTCCGCATCCCAAACCCTTTCCACCACCTCCATGCCCGACTCCGAGATCTTTCTCCCATCCCATCCCCAACGCCATCTCCGCCCCATCCCCATCTAATCTCATCCCATTCCCATCCCATCCCATCCCATCCCATCCCATCCCATCCCATCCCATCCCATCCCCATCCCCACCTCCATCCCCATCCCATCCCCATCCCCACCTCCATCCCCATCCCATCCCCATCCCCATCCCCATCCCCATCCCCATCCCCATCCAATCCCATCCCATCCCATCCCTGTCCCCAACTCCATCCCCATCCCATCCCCATCCCATCCCATCTCATCCCATCCTTGTCCCCAACTCCATCCCCATCCCATCTCATCCCATCCCCATCCCAGCCCCAACTCTATTCCCATCCCATCCCATTCCTATCCCATCCCGTCCCCATCCCCAACACCATCTCCACCCCATCCCCATCCCATCTCATCCCATTCTCATCCCCAACTCCATCCTCATCCCATCTCATCCCATCCCCGTCCCCAACTCCATTCCCATCCCATCCCCATTCAATCTCATCCCATTCCCATCCCATCTCATCCCCAACTCCATCCCCATCTCATCCCCAACTCCATCCCCATCCCATCCCCATCTAATCTCACCCCATTCCCAACCCATCTCATCGCATCTGCATCCCCATCCCATTCCCATCCCATCCCATCCCATCCCCGTCTCCATCCCCATCCCCAACTCCATCCCCATCCCATCCCCATCTAATCTAATCCCACTCCCATCCCATCTCATCCCATCCCATCCCATCCCCATCTCATTCCATCCCCATCCCCATCCAATCTCATCCCATTCCCATCCCATCCCATCCTCATCCCAATCCCATTCCATCCCCATCCCATCCCAATCCCATTTCAATCCCTATCTCATCCCCAACTCCACCCCCATCCCCATTTCCAACTCCATCCCCATCCCATCTCACCCCACCCCGATCTGCATCCCCAACTCCATCCCCATCCCATCCCATCCCTATTCCCATCCCATCCCCATCCCCAACTCCAGCCCCATCCCATGCCATTCCCAAGCCATCTCCATCCCCATCCCATCTCATCCCATTCCCATCCCCAACTCCACTCTCATCCCATCTCATCCCATTCCCATTCCATTCCCATCCCACCCCCTCCCCATCTCCACCCCATCCCCAAATCCCACTCCCAGCTCATTCCTTCCCCCCATCCCCATCCATTTCCCCCATCTCCAACCCAACCCCCCATCTCCCGTCCCTTTCCCCCATTACCATCTCCAACCCCTTTACTCCGTTTCCACCCCTTTCCCCCACATTTCCCTCCCATCCCTTTTCTTGACCCCCATCCCTTCCCTTCAATCCTCACCTCCAAACCTTTCCCTCCATCCCCATCCCAAATTTCCTTTCCCCATCCCCAGCTCCCATCCCTTTCACCCACCCCCGATCCCCAGCTCCCATCCCTTCCCAATCCCGATTCCCTCCATCCCCATCTCCTAAACCCCATTCCCAATCCCTTTGTTCCATCCTCCTTTCCATTCCCTACCCATCCCATCCCACCCCCAATTCCCATCCCCACCCCACTCCTCCACCTCCATCCTCCTCTCCCACCCCATAATCCCCAGCTTCACCCCAATCCCAATCCCCATCTCCCATCCTCAATCCCTATTTTCTCCATCTCCCAATCCCCATCTTCAACCCCAATCCCCATTCTTCCATCCCCATTCCACCCCATTCCACCATTTCGTCCCCCTCTCCCATCCTCAATCCCCATCTCCAATCCCAATCCCCATTCCCAACCCCAATCCCTTTCTTCCATCCCCATTTTATCCCCATCCCACCCCATTCCTCCACCTCCACCCCAATCCCAATCCATCTCCCATCCCCATCCCTATTCCCTCTCCCCATCCATCTCCCAATCCCCATCCCCAACCCCAATCCCTTTCTGCCATCCCCATCCCACCCCATTCCCCCACCCTCACCTCCCATCCCAATCCCTATTCCCTCCATCCATCTCCCAATCCCCATTCCCAACCCCAATCCTTTTCCTCCACCCCCATCCCACCCCAATTCCCATCCCCATCCTACCCCATTCCCATACCTCCACCCCCCTCTCCCACCCCACAATCCTCACCTCCATTCCAATCCCAATCCCAATCCCAATCCCCATTCCCAACCCCAATCCCTTTCCTCCATCCCCATCCCAGCCCCAATTCCCATCCCCATCCCACCCCACAATCCTCACCTCCATCCCAATCCCAATCCCAACCCCAATTCTCATCCCAATCCCTATTCCCTCCCTCCATCTCCCACCCCCATCCCATCCCCAATTCCCCCTCAATCCCCCCCCCACCTCACACCCCCCCCTCCCCACTATCCCCCCCCCTCCCCCTCCTACCCCTCCCCAATTCCCACCTCCTCAACCAGATCCTCCTGGATGCTCTCTCGGATGCAGTGGGATGTGAAGGCGATGGGACGGCTGTAATCGGGATGCAGGCAACGGGGGGGCAGCTCCAACCTCCCCCTCCCTCCTGACCCCCCCCGACCCCCCCCACCCCCCCCATATTCCACCTCACTCAACGTTTTGGCCATCTGAAGCACAGAACACGAACGGTCGTCCCTCACCCCCCCAGGTACCGAGACCCCCCCAGATATTTCCAACCCAAAGGTGGGTATTGAAGGTCTGGGGTGAGGTTTGGGTGGGGGGGGTTCACAACCGACCCCCCCCAACAGCTCCCTGGTGGTCTCGGCCCCCTCCAGTTCACGGGGCAGAGGAGGAGGGGGAAAGTCTGGGGGGGGTAAAGCGACTGGGTTGGGGTCCTCATCCGAGGAGGTGTCCTCGTGGCACGGAGGGGGGGGGCCTGCAGAGGGATGGCGGCGGCGTTCGGGGGGCACAGCTTTGTTTTTAGGGACTGGGGGTTTGCCGGGGGGGGGGTCGGGGGCCAGCAATTGGTGAGGGACCCCTTCCAGCACGTAGTATGCAGGGTTATTGAAGCTGTTCTTCAAAGGCCCCCCCGGAGATTCCGTCACCGGTTCCGCTTTGGAGCTGCGGGCACAAAGGGGGGAGTTGAGTAGAGGTGGGGAGGGGATGCGGGGTGACTCCCCCCCCCTGTACCCCAAATCTCTGTGCCACCCCACTCACCGGCTCAGGGCGGCCTCATCCCTGGAGGTGCCACGGTGTGGGGTGGGCAGGCGGGGGGGTGGAGCTGTGCTGCCCTTCTCGGGTTCCTCGGGGGCTTTGGATGGGGGGGAGGTGGGAGGATCGGCCCCGGGGGGCTTCCGAACCATGGACCTGGGGGGACAGAAATGAAAAGGGAGGGGGGGGTGAGGGTCATCGGGCTGGGGGTGCCGTCCTGCAGTGGAACAGGACTCTGGGCATCGTCCTGCAGGGGTGCTCTGAGCATCACCCCATGCATTGGGATCCTGCAGGGGTGCTCTGAGCATTGCTACATGCACTGGGATCCCGTGCACCATCCTGCAGGGGTGCTCTGAGCATCATCCCATGCACCAGGATCCTGCATGGTTGCTCTGAGCACCACCCCATGCATTGGGATCCTGCAGGGATGCTCTCAGCACTGCAACATGCATTGGGATCCCATGCACCAGGATCCGTGTGTGTTCCTGCAGGGGTGCTCTGAGCATCACCCCATGCACCAGGATCCTGCAAGGTTGCTCTGAGCACTGCCACATGCACTAGGATCCCATGCACCATCCTGCAGAGGTGCTCTGAGAACCACCCCATGCATTGGGATCCTGCAGGGATGCTCAGAGCACTGCCACATGCACTGGGATCCCATGCACCATCCTGCAGGGATGCTCAGAGCACTGCCACATGCACCAGGAGCCTGTGTGCATTCCTGCAGGGATGCTGCAAGCATCGCAGCATGCACCAGGATCCAACACCAGGACCCCATGCACCATCCTACAGGGATGCTCAAAGCACTGCAACGTGCACCAGGACACCATGCAACATCCAACAGGGATGCTGTGAGTACTGCAACATGCACCAAGACCCCATGCACCATCCTGCAGGGCTGCTCAGAGCACTGCCACATGCAGCAAGATCCCATGCACCATCCTGCAGAGCTGCTATAAGCATTGCTACAGGCACCAGGACCCCATGCACCATCCTGCAGGGATGCTCTGAGCACTGCCACATGCACCAGGATCCTGGTGGGATGCTCTCAGCATTGCAACATGCATTGGGATCCCATGCACCATCCTGCAGGGATGCTCTGAGCACCACCCCATGCACCAGGATCCTGGTGGGATGCTCTCAGCATTGCAACATGCATTGGGACCCCACGTACCATCCTGCAGGGTTGCTACAAGCATTGCTACAGGCACCAGGACCGCATGCACCAGCCTGCAGGGATGCTCTCAGCATTGCTACAGGCACCAGGATACCATGCAACATCCTACAGGGATGCTGTGAGCATTGCAGCATGGACCAAGATCCCATGCACCATCGTTCATGGTTGCTCTGAGCCCCACCCCACGCACCAGGACCCCACGCCCCATCCCTCAGGGAAGCTCCCATCGTCAACACAGCACCAAGAGATGCAGGACCCTCCCCCCAGCCCCCCTCCCCACTCACTTGGCACACTCCTGGGGGGCTCTGGAGCTCAGCTGGGCTCTGCCTTTGCCGCCCGCTGCCTCGTCCTTATCGACACTGATCCACTCTGCGAGGGGACGGGGTGGGGGGGTGAGCTCAGCAAAGGCACACAGAGGGGTTGGGGGCACACTGAGCCCCCCCACCCTCCCCTTTCCCACCCCCAGCTCTCACCATAGAGCCTCTCACGGGTGCCCAGGCGCTCCGCAGGCACGCGCACCTTCATGGAGCCGCGGATGTTGCCCGTCTCCTCGCCACGGTGTGAGAGGTAAGTGAGGAACTGCTGAGCTGTGCTGCCAATCATGGACTTGAGGGCGATGACACATTCCCCTAAGGGGGGTGGAGGGGGGGGTCACCATCAGGGTGGGGGTCCCCAAACCCTTGAAGGTTGGCACGGCACGGGGACCATGGAGATGTACGCACCATAGGACTCGTAGCCATCCAGGGACTTGACGGTGAGCAGCAGGTGTTGGTCCTGCAGGTATTCGATCTCAGAGAGGATGGGCTTCAGCTGGGGGGGCACACAGTGTGAGGGGAGTTGGATTACAGCCCCCCACCTCCCAAAATCCCCCCCCAGTGCCCTCCTCTATCCAACCCCATGGCAAACTCACCGTGGGCAGCTGCCGCGACGACCACTGCACCTTGAGGAAGTTGATGTTGTCGCTGCTCTGCGTGTCGTTCTCACTGCTCTTCTTGAATTCTGCACCAGGGGACAGCATGGTGGCACCGTATCCGACCCCCCCTCACACACACACACCTCTACAGACCCTTTGTCCCCCCCTCCAGGCGCTCACCCTCCAGGCAGGTGGAGTAGAACTCGATGAAGAACTTGGTGCGGCTCGCCGTCTTCACGATGGCCTCGATGCTCTCAAACTCAATGTACGCCTGATCCGATGACTTGGACAGCCCTGCACGGGGAGTAGGGACAGCAGAGTGTCCCCCCTTGTCCCCACATCCCCTTTGTCCCCCTGTCCCTGCAGGGCTGAAGGCTGTACCTTTCTTGGAGACGAACTGGGACGTGACGCCGACCTCGAAGGAGCCGAAGACGGGCGAGTGGTCGCTGGTCGTGATGTCGTCAGTGCAGCCTGCAGCACACAGAGCTGTCCCACAACCTGCCCCAATCCATCCTCCACCAGTACCCAACCTGTCCCCAACCTGCCCTAAACCTGTCCCCAACCTGCCCCCGACTTGTAACCAACCTGCCCCAAACCTGCCCCCAATCTGTCCACATCCCATCCCCAACCTGCCCCCAACCTGCCCCCAACCTGTACCCAACCTGCCCCCAACCTGTACCCAACATGCCCCAAACCTGCCCCCAATCTGTCCCTATCCCATCCCCAACCTGCCCCAAACCTGTCCCCAATCCATCCCCAACCTGTACCCAACCTGCCCCCAATCTGTCCCCATCCCATCCCCAACCTGCCCCCAACCTGTTCCCAATCCATCCTCAACCTGCCCCCAACTTGTCCCCAACCTGCCCCAAACCTGCCCCCAATCTGTCCCTATCCCATCCCCAACCTGCCCCAAACCCGTCCCCAATCCATCCCCAACCTGTACCCAACCTGCCCCAAACTGTCCCCAATCCAGTCCCAACCTGTCCCCAAATCTGTCCCCAACCTGCCCCAAACCTGCCCCCAATCTGTCCCTATCCCATCCCCATCCTGCCCCAAACCTGTCCCCAATCCATCCCCCACCTGTACCCATCCTGTCCCCAACCTGTCCCCAACCTGTCCCCAACCCATCCCCCACCTGTCCCCATTCTGCCCCCAATCTGTCCCCAGCCAGCCCCCAACCTGTCCCCAACCCATCCCCAGTCCACACCCAACCCATCCCCTGTCCCCAACCTGCCCCCAGCCCATCCCCACCTGCCCATAACCTTTCCCAACCTGACCCCAACCCATTCCCAACCCACACCCAACCCACCTCCAACCCATCCCCAACTTGTCCCCAGCCAGCCCCAAACCTATCCCAAACCCGTCCCAAACCTGTCCCCAAATCTGTCCCCAACCCATCCCCAATCCACACCCAACCTGTCCCCAACCCATTCCCAACCCACACCCAACCCAACCTCCTCTCCCCAACCTGCCTCCAATCCATCCCAAACCCATCCCCAACCTGTCCCCAGCCTGCCCCAAACCTGTCGCCAACCCATTCCCATCCTGTCCCCTATCTGTCCCCAACCAGCCCCAAACCTGTCCCCAACCCATCCCCAACCCACACCCAACCCATCCCGTCCTCAAACCTGCCCCCAACCCATCCCCATCCCATCCCCAACCTGTCCCAAACCTGTCCCCAGCCCATCCCCAATCCACACCCAACCCATCCCCTGTCCCCAACCTGCCCTCACACGATGAGTTGGGTCTGCCCAATCCATCCCCAACCTGTCCCACAACCTGCCCCCATCCCCAACCCACATCCAACCTGTCCCCTGTCCCCAACCTGCCCCCCAATCTGTCCCCAACCTGACCCCAACCCGTTCCCATCCCATTCCCAGTTTGCCCCCAATCCATCCCAAACCCATCCCCAACCTGCCCCCAGCCTGCCCCAAACCTGTCCCCAACCCATCCCCCACCTGTCCCCAAATCTGTCCCCAATCCATCCCCAACCCATACCAAACCTGCCCCCAATCCATTCATCTCCTGCCCCCAACCTGTCCCCAACGAGTCCCAAACCTGTCCCCAGCCCATCCCCCACCTGTCCACAAACCTGTCCCCAACCCATTCCCAACCCACACCCAACCCAACCTCCTCTCCCCTACCTCTCCCCAAATCTGTCCCAAACCCATCCCCAACCAGTCCTAAATCTGTCCCCCACCTGTCCCCAAATTTGTCCCCAACCCAGCCCCAACCTGTCCCCAGTCCATTCCATCCTGTCCCCAACCTGTCCCCAACCCATCCTCTGTCCCCAGCCTGTCCCCAACCTGCCCCCAATCCATTCCCATCCTGCTCCCAACCTGTCCCCAACCTGTCCCAAACCCATCCCAAACCTGTCCCCAGCCTGCCCCAAACCTGTCCCCAACCCATCCCCCACCTGTCCCCAAATCTGTCCCCAACCCAGCCCCAACCCACACTCAACCTGTCCCCAATCCATTCCCATCCTGTCCCCAACCTGCCCCCAATCCATCCCCATCCTGCTCCCAACCTGTCCCCAACCCATCCCCAACCCACACCCAACCTGTCCCCTGCCCCCAACCTGCCCCTGACCCCAACCCATTCCCATCCCATCCCCAACCTGTCCCCCACCCATCCCCCACCTGTCCCCAAATCTGTCCCCAACCCATCCCCAACCCACACCCAACCTGTCCCCAATCCATTCCCATCCTGCTCCCAACCTGTCCCCAACCAGACCCAAACCTGTCCCCAACCCATCCCCCACCTGTCCCCAAATCTGTCCCCAACCCATCCTCAACTCACACCCAACCTGTCCCCTGTCCCCAACCTGCCCCCAATCCGTCCCAAACCCATCCCAAACCTGTCCCCAGCCTGCCCCAAACCTGTCCCCAACCCATCCCCCACCTGTCCCCAAATCTGTCCCCAGCCCAGCCCCAACCCACACTCAACCCGTCCCCAATCCATTCCCATCCTGTCCCCAACCTGTCCCCAATCCATCACCATCCTGCTCCCAACCTGTCCCCAACCCATCCCCAACCCACACCCAACCTGTCCCCTGCCCCCAGCCTGTCCCTGACCCCAACCCATTCCCATCCCATCCCCAACCTGTCCCCCACCCATCCCCCACCTGTCCCCAAATCTGTCCCCAACCCATCCCCAACCCACACCCAACCTGTCCCCAATCCATTCCCATCCTGCTCCCAACCTGTCCCCAACCTGCCCCCAATCCGTCCCAAACCCATCCCAAACCTGTCCCCAGCCTGCCCCAAACCTGTCCCCAACCCATCCCCAACCTGTCCCCAAATCTGCCTCCAACCCATCCCCAACCCACACCCAACCTGTCCCCAATCCATTCCCATCCTGCTCCCAACCTGTCCCCAACCAGACCCAAACCTGTCCCCAACCCATCCCCCACCTGTCCCCAAATCTGTCCCCAACCCATCCTCAACTCACACCCAACCTGTCCCCTGTCCCCAACCTGCCCCCAATCCGTCCCAAACCCATCCCAAACCTGTCCCCAGCCTGCCCCAAACCTGTCCCCAACCCATCCCCCACCTGTCCCCAAATCTGTCCCCAGCCCAGCCCCAACCCACACTCAACCCGTCCCCAATCCATTCCCATCCTGTCCCCAACCTGTCCCCAATCCATCACCATCCTGCTCCCAACCTGTCCCCAACCCATCCCCAACCCACACCCAACCTGTCCCCTGCCCCCAGCCTGTCCCTGACCCCAACCCATTCCCATCCCATCCCCAACCTGTCCCCCACCCATCCCCCACCTGTCCCCAAATCTGTCCCCAACCCATCCCCAACCCACACCCAACCTGTCCCCAATCCATTCCCATCCTGCTCCCAACCTGTCCCCAACCTGCCCCCAATCCGTCCCAAACCCATCCCAAACCTGTCCCCAGCCTGCCCCAAACCTGTCCCCAACCCATCCCCAACCTGTCCCCAAATCTGCCTCCAACCCATCCCCAACCCACACCCAACCTGTCCCCAATCCATTCCCATCCTGCTCCCAACCTGTCCCCAACCAGACCCAAACCTGTCCCCAACCCATCCCCCACCTGTCCCCAAATCTGTCCCCAACCCATCCTCAACTCACACCCAACCTGTCCCCTGTCCCCAACCTGCCCCCAATCCATCCCAAACCCATCCCAAATCTGTCCCCAGCCTGCCCCAAACCTGTCCCCAACCCATCCCCCACCTGTCCCCAAATCTGTCCCCAGCCCAGCCCCAACCCACACTCAACCCGTCCCCAATCCATTCCCATCCTGTCCCCAACCTGTCCCCAATCCATCACCATCCTGCTCCCAACCTGTCCCCAACCCATCCCCAACCCACACCCAACCTGTCCCCTGCCCCCAGCCTGTCCCTGACCCATTCCCATTCCCATCCCATCCCCAACCTGCCTCCAACCCATCCTCAACCTGTCCCCAGCCTGCCCCATACCTGTCCCCAAATCTGTCCCCAACCCATCCCCAACCCACACCCAACCTGTCCCCAATCCATTCCCATCCTGTCCCCATCCTGTCCCCAACCCATCCCCAACCCACACCCAACCCAACCCCTGTCCCCATCCTGCTCCCAACCTGCCCCCAACCCATCACCCATCCTGTCCCCTGTCCCCAACGAGCCCCAATCTGTCCCCAACCTGCCCCCAGCCCATCTCCACCTGCCCACAATCTGTCCCAACCTGACCCCAACCCATCCCCATCCCCATCCCATCCCCATCCCATCCCCAACCCGTCCCCAACCCATCCCCTGCTCCTAACCCATCCCCAACCCATCCCCAGTTGGGGTGGCCATCCCCAGTGCCCCCCCCCAGTCACGAGTTCCCCCCCTGCCACCATGGCTGCCCCTCACCATAGGCGTTGCAGTTGACGTGGGTTTCGGGGTACGACTTCCAGAGGATGCGGTCGCACCAGGACGGGACGTTGGTACGAACCTGCAGCAGGATGGGGTGGGTTGGGGGGGTCACACAGGACCCATCCGGGTGCCCCCCACCCTCAAAATCCCCTCCACCCATCACCGTACCCCTGTGGGTTTCTGCTTGTGCCACACGTAGGTGTCCCGCGAGCCGCGCTCGTAGCGGTACGTGGGGGGGAAGGTGATCTCCTCCTCTCCTGCAGCAAGGAATATGTTTTTTTTGGGGGGGGGTCAGGGAGAATCAGCACCCAGAGCCCCACCCCACCCCCCCTGTAACCCGTGTGGCCCTCACCGAAGCGCAGGAACACTTTGTGTTTCTCCTTCTCCAGGTTGAGCTGATCCACTTTGAGCAGCGGCTCGAACTCCTTGCGGCTGATGTAGTTCAGGATCTCCTGCAGGGGAGGGCATTGGTTTAAGGATTGCCCCCTCCCCCTAAATGCAGCCCCCATCACCATCACCGACCAACCAACCCACCTGGATGTCCATATCCAGGCGGTAGTTGAGGTCCCCAAACCAGAAGAGGTGGGTGAAACGCAGCGAGATGTCGAAGGAGCTGAGCTGCTTGTCGCCCAGCGAGAGCAGGCGCAGGATGTCCAGGTAGTTCTGGTTCCTCCTGCATGGGGGAGGGGACGGACACTGCTGTCACCTCCCCCCAGCCCCAACACGGTCCCCATGCTGTGGGTGCTCACCTGGCTGTCTTCTCGTTGCCCGAGGTGAGGTGGCAGTTGACGAAGCCGAAGGACGTGCCGTTGAACATGAAGGAGACGCCCACGGCGCCCTTGTTGCCTGTGGGGACAGGATGGGGTGGGATGGGGACAGGGGATGGGATGGGGTGGGGACAGGGAATGGGATGGGGTGGGATGGGATGGGATGGGGACAGGGGATGGGATGGGATGGGATGGGATGGGATGGGATGGGATGGGGACAGGGGATGGGATGGGGACAGGGGATGGGATGGGGACAGGGGATGGGATGGGATGGGGTGAGATGGGGACAGAGAAGGGATGGGATGGGATGGGATGGGATGGGATGGGATGGGATGGGATGGGGACAGGGGATGGGATGGGGACAGGGGATGGGATGGGATGGGGTGGGGTGGGGACAGGGGATGGGGTGGGGTGGGGACAGAGAGAAGGGATGGAATGGGATGGGATGGGATGGGATGGGATGGGATGGGATGTGGTGGGGTGGGGACAGGGGATGGGATGGGGTGGGGACAGAGAGAAGGGATGGGGTGGGATGGGATGGGGACAGGGGATAGATGGGATGGGATGGGGTGGAGACAGAGAGAAGGGATGGGAAGGGATGGGATGGGATGAGATGGGGACAGGGGATGGGATGGGGACAGAGAGAAGGGATGGGGTGGGATGGGATGGGGACAGGGGATGGATGGGATGGGATGGGATGGGATGGCATGGCATGGCATGGCATGGCATGGCATGGCATGGCATGGCATGGCATGGGGACAGAGAGAAGGGATGGGATGGGGACGGGATGAGGACAGTTGAAAGGGGAGAGGGATGGGATGGGGACAAGAGGGAACAGAAATTGGGACAGGAATGGGGACAGGAATGGGGACAGCGGACAGGGGGTGGGAACGGGGATAGAATGGGGACAACTGACAGGGGATGTGAATGGGATGGGGACAGGGGATGGGGACAGGGGACCAGAGATGGGGACAGGAATGGCGACAGGGGAAGGGATGGGGACAGGGGACGGGATGGAGACAACTGACAGGGGATAGGAATGGGATGGGGACAGGGGGTGAGGGATGGGGATTGGATGGGGATAGCTGACTGGGGATGGGAGATGGGGGATGGGGACAGGGGACAATTGAAGGGATGGGGACAGGAATGGGGATGGGGGATGGGGACAGGGGATGAGGACAATTGACAGGGGATGGGAATGGGATGGTGACAGGAGATGGGGGATGGGGACAGGGGACAGAGATTGGATGGAGACAGGGACAGAGGATGGGGACAGGGGATGGGGACAATTGACAGGGGATAGGAATGGGATGGGGACAGGGGGTGAAGCATGGGGACAGGAATGGGGACAAAGGACAGGTGATGGGGACGGGGGACAATTGACAGGGGACAGGAATGGGATGGGGACAGGGGATGAGGGATGGATGAGGGATGGGGACAGGGGATGGGAATGGGCTGGGGACAGGAGACGGGGGGATGGGGATTGGATAGAGACAGGGGATGGGGATGGGGACAGGAATGGGGACAGGGCATGGGGACAAGGGATGGGGATGGGATGGGGATAGGGAGTGAGGGATGGGGGCAAGGGACAGGGGACGGGGACAATAGATGGGATAGGAACAACTGACAGGAGATGGGAATGGGATGGGGCCAGGAGGGAACAGGAATGGGGACAGGAATGGGGATAGGGGACAGGGGGTGGGAACGGGGATAGAATGGGGACAACTGACAGGAGATGGGAATGGGATGGGGACAGGGGACCAGAGATGGGGACAGGGCACGGGATGGGGACAGGGGATGGGGACAGGAGATGGGATGGGGACAACTGACAGGGGATGCGAATGGGATGGGGACAGGGGATGGGGACAGGGGACCAGAGATGGGGACAGGAATGGTGACAGGGCACGGGATGGGGACAGGGGATGGGGACAGGAGATGGGGACAGGGACAGGGGATAGGATGGGGACAACTGAGAGGGGATGTGAATGGGATGGGAACAGGGAATGGGGGATGGGGGGATGGGGATCGGATGGGGATGGGGACAGGAATGGGGACTGAATGGGGATAGGAACAGGGATGGGGACAATTGACAGGGGGTGGGGACAGGAATGGGAATGAGGGATGGGGACAGGGCATAGGGACAAGGGATGGGGACAGGGGATGGGGACAGGACAGGGGATGGGGATTGGATGGGGATGGGGACAGGGGATGGGGTATGGGGACAGGAATGGGGTCAAGGGACAGGGGATGGGGACAAGGGACAACTGACAGGGGACGGGGACAGGAATGGGGACGGGATGGGGACAATTGACAGGGGATGGGAATGGGATGGAGGACAGAGAACAGGAATGGGGACAGGGGACAGAGGGTGGGGACAACTGGCAGGGGATGGGGATGGGATGGGGACAAGGGATGGGGACAAGGGACACGATGGGGATGGGAGGATGGGGACAAGCAGATGGTGATGCGATGGGGATGTGGTGGGGACAGGAGAAATGTGATGTGATTGAGACACAATGGGGCAGGAAGATGGGAACATGAGAACAGGGACATAATGGGGACAAGAGAATGAAGACGTGAATAGGACACGAAAATGGAGACACAAAGATGGGGACACAAAGATGGGGACACAAAGACGGGGACACAAAGATGGGGACACAACGGGAATGGGGACCCGATGGGGCAGGACATGATGAGGACACAAGGATGGAGACAGGAAAATGGGGACAATATGGGGACACGAAGGGACAAGAGGTCAAAGATGGGATGGCGACACAATAGGCACAGAAGGACAGGAATGGAAGGAGGGGGACATAAGAACAGGGACACAATGGGGACAGGAGAATGAAGACGTGATGGGGACAGGGAAATGGGGACATGATGGGGACACAAGGAAAGAGGAAGGTGGGGACACAATGGGGTTGGGGACACGATGGGGATGGGGACACGATGGAGCAGGAGAATGGGGACATGAGAACAGGGACATAATGGGGACAGGACGACGATGACATGATGAGGGTATGAGGATGGGGACAGAAAGATGGGGATGAGAACACAATGGGGACAGGAGAATGGGGACATCACAAGGATGGGAGGACAGGGACAGGAGATAGGGACACGATGGGGATACAATGGGGATGGGGACACAATGGGACAGGAGGATGGGGACATGAGAACAGGGATGTAATGGGGACAAGAGGATGAAGAAGTGAATAGGATGTGAAGATGGGGATGCAATGGGGACACAATGGGGACGTGAGGATAGACAGGATCACAGAGACATGCCAGGGACACGATGGGGACAGGAGAACGGGGACGGGATGGGGACACAAGAGGCACAGAAGGATAAGGACAGGAGGCCCCCCTGCCCAGCCCTACCCAGCGTGTTGGCGATGCCGGTCTTCACGCTGGACGTGCTGACGTGGCTGATGCGATTCTCGTGCTCTGGTTTCACCAACACCACCACCTTGATGTTCCACAGCGACTGCATGGCCACCTGAGGGGGGGGAGATGCAGCTCAGCCCCCACCGGGGCTCGGGGACAGCTGCTGCCATCGGGCACCGACCCCACAGCGCCCTGTGATGCCATAGATCCAATGGCTGCACCCACCCCACAGCACCCAGTGCCATGGTGACCCCAACGGCTGCACCCATCCCATAGACCCCACTGTATCCCCAGTGGGTGTACACACCCCATAGACCCCACTGCATCCCCAATGGCTGTGCCCACCCTACAGCACTTGGGGCTACGCTGACCCCAATAGGTGCACCCACCCCATAGACTCCAATGTAAGGTGACCCCAATGACTGTACCCATCCCACAGCCCCAGTGCCTTGGTGATCCCAATGGGTGCACCCACCCCAATAGACCCCATTGTATCCCCAGTGGGTGCACCCACCCCACAGCCCCCAGTGCCACCATATCCCCAATGGCTGCACCCACCCCATAGAACCCACTGTATCTCCAATGGCTGCATCCATCCCACAGCACCCAGTGCCACGGTGACCCCAATAGGTGCACCCACCCCATAGACCCACTGTATCCCCAATGGCTGCACCCACCCCACAGCACCCAGTGCCATGGTGACCCCAATGAGTGCACCCACCCCACAGCCCCCACTGTATCGTCAGTGGGTGCATCCACCCCACAGCCCCCACTGCCATGGTGACCCCAAAGGGTGCATCCACCCCATAGACTCCACTGTATCCCCAATGGCTGCACCCACCCCAGAGCTCCCACCGCCATGGTGACCCCAATGGGTGCACCCCAATGCAAGGTGACCCCAATGATTGCACCCATCCCACAGCCCCCAGTGCCTTGGAGATCCCAATGGCTGCACCCACCCCATAGCCCCCATTGTATCCCCAGTGGCTGCACCCACCCCAGAGCTCCCACTGCATCCCCAATGGCTGCACCCCCCCCACAGCACCCTGTGCCATGGTGACCCCAATGGCTGCACCCACCCCACAGCACTTGGTGCCATGGTGACCCCAATGGCTGTGCCCACCCCACAGCACTTGGGGCCACGCTGACCCCAATAGGTGCACCCACCCCATAGACTCCACTTTATCCCCAATGGCTGCACCCACCCCAGAGCTCCCACCGCCATGGTGACCCCAATGGGTGCACCCCAATGCAAGGTGACCCCATGATTGCACCCATCCCACAGCCCCCAGTGCCTTGGAGATCCCAATGGCTGCACCCACCCCATAGCCCCCATTGTATCCCCAGTGGCTGCACCCACCCCACAGCACTTGGTGCCATGGTGACCCCAATGAGTGCACCCACCCCACAGCACTTGGGGCCACGCTGACCCCAATAGGTGCACCCACCCCACAGCCCCCACTGCATCCCCAATGGGTGCATCCCCCCCACAGCCCCCACTGCCATGGTGACCCCAATGGCTGCACCCACCCCACAGCACTTGGGGCCACGCTGACCCCAATAGGTGCACCCACCCCATAGACCCCACTGTATCCCCAATGGCTGCACCCACCCCAGAGCTCCCACCGCCATGGTGACCCCAATGGGTGCTCCCCAATGCAAGATGACCCCAATGATTGCACCCATCCCACAGCCCCCAGTGCCTTGGAGATCCCAATGGCTGCACCCACCCCATAGCCCCCATTGTATCCCCAGTGGCTGCACCCACCCCACAGCACTTGGTGCCATGGTGACCCCAATGAGTGCACCCACCCCACAGCACTTGGGGCCACGCTGACCCCAATAGGTGCACCCACCCCACAGCCCCCACTGCATCCCCAATGGGTGCATCCCCCCCACAGCCCCCACTGCCATGGTGACCCCAATGGCTGCGCCCACCCCACAGCACTTGGGGCCACGCTGACCCCAATAGGTGCACCCACCCCATAGACCCCACTGTATCCCCAACGGCTGCGCCCACCCCACAGCACCTGGGGCCGAGGTTCCCCCCATGCTTATGCCCCCCCCACCCAGCACCCCCAGCCCGGTGTCCCAATCCTACCGGGCGGTACTCGGTGTCGGTGAAGTCCCTGAGCACAGCACGCAGGAAATCCACCCACTCCTTATCTCCCACCGAATTCTCCTGGGTGCCAAAGACGTAGATGTCGTGCGGGATGCTGGCTGTCACCTCGTCCAGCGCCTTGCCCAGCCCCTTGGATGTGAACCACGACGTGATGCTCTTGGGTGGGGGCACGCTGCCTGCAGGGAGCACGCTCAGAAGGGGGGGGTATATTGAGGATGCATCGAGGAAAAGGGGGGCGGGGGGGCGGTTAGGTTTAGGGTTAGGCTCTGCCCCAGGAGCTCACCCATGTTCCAGGTGCCGATGAAGATGGAGATCATGTCTGGCTCGTCCTGCTGCGAGTGCTTGTTCTTCATCAGCTGCAGCAGCTGGCAGAACGCCTCCCTCTTCTATAGGAACAGGGTGGGGGGCGCAGCATGAGCCTCCTACACCCTAAAACCACGCAGAACCCCCCCCTCACCCCCCCAGCACCCACCCTGGCACTGACGAAGACGAAGTCCTTGCGCTGCGTCCGGTCCTTCTCCTTCTCAAAGACGATGCCCAGTTTGTTCTGCACACGCTGAGATTTGATCAGCTGCCGGACTGCGGGGGGGGAAGCAATCGAATCAGAGCTTTTAGGGGGCACTGAGCCCCACATCAAACCTCCCCCCACGCCTCACAAGCTTACTTTTATCGTAGGTGAAGGTGTTCCAGTCCTCCTGGGCGTCCCTCTGCTTCTTCAGCACCACCAGCTTGCCGCCCTCCACATCCACGCTCAGCGTGTATTTCTGCGACTTGCCAATCTTGGTCAGGTCCCCCAGGGTGACGTCCAGCTTCACCTGCAGCCACACGTGGGATGCTGAGGTGACCAAGCAGAGCTCGGGGACAGGGACACCCCACGAGGGTGGCAAAAGGACAGGACTCACCTCGAAGGTTTGCACGGGGATGCTTTTGGCTTTGCGGGATACGGGCTGTGCCGGCACAGCCGGGCTGGCTGAGCTCATCTCCTGTAGTGCTTTCAGTGCCTGGAGGGGGGCAATAAGAGCGGCTGTCACCCTCAGCACCCCACACCCCGTGGCACAGCTGTCCCCACTGCAGTGCTCACCTTCTTCTCGATGCTGGAGAGGAAATCCTTCAGCACAGACAGTTTCAGCACCAGGCTCTCCAGCTCCTGCTCCCCGCTCTGCAGCGCCGTCTGCAAACCCCCCCCTACAGTCACAAAATGGGGACCCCCAACCCCAGCCCCATCTCTCCATCACCAATGAAGAGTGCCAGGTCCAGCCCTGAGCATCCCAGGCTCACACCCCAAAGCCTCCACGCTCGGTCCATCCCCACACACCCTATGGTGGGACCTGCCCCACTGAGACACCGACGCTCCACCCCCAAAGCCTTCACCTGCTGGAGGATCTTGGACACCATGGGGGAACTCTGCTGGTCAAACACCTTGGAGAGGATCTCCAGCCCTGCCAGCACCTTGTCCACCTCACTGTAAGGTGAAGGCAAAGCATCAGCAGGTCGGCATCCATCCGTCCATCCATCCATCCATCCATCCATCCATCCATCCATCCATCCATCCACCCATCCATCCACCCATCCATCCATCCATCCACCCATCCATCCACCCATCCATCCACCCACACATCCATCCATCCACCCATCCACCCACCCATCCATCCACCCACCCATCCATCCATCCATCCATCCACCCACCCACCCGTCCATCCACCCACACATCCATCCATCCACCCATCCACCGACCCATTCATCCATCCATCCGTCCACCCACCCATCCATCCATCCACCCATCCATCCATCCATCCACCCGTCCATCCATCCATCCGTCCTTCCATCCGTCCATCCGTCCATCCATCCGTCCACCCATCCATCCACCCACCCACCCATCCACCCATCCATCCACCCGTCCATCCATCCATCCGTCCATCCATCCATCCGTCCATCCGTCCATCCATCCGCCCATCCGTCCATCCATCCATCCATCCACCCACCCATCCACCCACCCATCCATCCATCCCTCCATCCATCCATCCGTCCATCCATCCATCCGTCCATCCGTCCATCCATCCACCCACCCATCCATCCACCCACCCACCCATCCACCCATCCATCCACCCGTCCATCCATCCATCCGTCCATCCATCCATCCGTCCATCCGTCCATCCATCCGCCCATCCGTCCATCCATCCATCCATCCACCCACCCATCCACCCACCCATCCATCCATCCCTCCATCCATCCATCCGTCCATCCATCCATCCGTCCATCCGTCCATCCATCCACCCACCCATCCATCCACCCACCCATCCATCCACCCATCCATCCGTCCACCCATCCATCCGTCCACCCATCCATCCGTCCATCCATCCATCCACCCATCCATCCATCCACCCATCCATCCATCCACACCACTCTCACCTGTGCAGCCGCTTGCAGGAGGTGACGAGGGTCCTGTGGAGGTGGGGCAGGCTGCTGGCCCCCGCTTTCACAGCCTCCAGGTCCAGTGCATAGCTGCCTTTCAGGTACTCGTGGGAGATGCTGGCCAGGCCGTTGGTGCTGCAGAGGGGATGGGGGTAAGGGATGCAGTGGGGGTGCAGGGATACGGTGGGGTTGTGGGGATACGCTGGGGGACACGGCGATGATCCTCACCTCTCCGCTGCCCCATCGGCTGCTGCTGGCCCTGGGCTGCTGGGGCTGAGCCCCACGGAGGACCCTGAGAAGCTGCTGGTGCTGGAACGTGGAGGGAGAGGAGGCTTCTCATCCTCACCATCTGCAAGGCAGCGGGGTGGGCGTCACGGTGCCATGCGGGACCCCCGCAGGGAGAGGCTGGCAGCCACCTACCCGAGTAATCCCTGTCCTCCGTGCTCTCCTTCTCCTTCTCCCTCTCGACTGGGAAGAGCAGGGTGCACACCAGCCCTTGGTTGGGCTGCAGGTACAGCGAGATCAGCTCGCTCAGCGTCTTGAAGCGCCTCACCTGCACGCCCTGTGATGTCTGCGGGGGGACACGGCTGTCACCTCCCTGCCAAGGAGCACGGGACAGCTGGCACAGCACGGGGAGCACACAGCTGGCACCCGGCCGCCAACCACCCCGCTGCCTCCTCCCCGCCAGGGCCGGCTCTTTCCTGTCTGCTCCCAGCACAAAGGGGCTTCTGTTGCTCTAAAAATACCCGGCGGAGCAGCCAGCAGCAACTCGTGGCCAGGCTCACGGCGTGGGGACAACCCCATAATCCATCCACTGCTCCACCCTGTGCTCCAACGCAGCTCTGGGGCCTTGGTTTTCCCAGAGCCGTGGCCGTGGGGTGTCCCCCAGTGTCCCCAAAGTGGGCATGGGGGGGACCGTGCTGCACAGATCCCCCTGGAGGGGTCCCCAGGGTGGGGATGGGGCAGCCACGCTGCACAGATCCCCCAAAGCCATGGCCATGGGGTGTCCCCAAGTGGGGATGGGGTGACCATGCTGCCCAGACCCCCAGAATGGTGGCCATGGGGTGTTCCCTGGTGTCCCCAAAGTGAGGATGGGGTGACCACACTGCCCAGACCCTCCAGAGCAGCGGCCATGGGGTGTCCCCAGCTGTCCCCAAAGTGGGGATGGGGTGACCACGTTGCACAGACCCCCAGAATGGTGGCCATGGGGTGTTCCCTGGTGTCCCCAAAGTGAGAATGGGGTGACCACGCTGCACAGATCCTCCAGAGCAGTGGCCACAGCATGTCCCCAGCTGTCCCCAAAGTGGGGATGGGGTGACCACACTGCCCAGACCCTCCAGAGCAGCGGCCATGGGGTGTTCCCCTCTGTCCCCAGGGTGGGGATGAGGTCACCACGCTGCACAGACCCTCCAGAGCAGTGGCCATGGGGTGTCCCCAGCTGTCCCCAAAGTGAGGATGGGGTGACCACGCTGCCCAGACCCCCAGAATGGTGGCCATGGGGTGCCCCCAGCTGTCCCCAAAGTGAGGATGGGGTGACCACACTGCCCAGACCCCCCAGAGCAGTGGCTACAGCGTGTCCCCAGCTGTCCCCAAAGTGAGGATGGGGTGACCACGCTGCACAGACCCTACAGAGCAGTGGCCATGGGGTGTCCCCAGCTGTCCCCACCTGCACTGCCAAGAAGTCCTCCTCATCAGGCAGGATGCGGTAGGTGTGGACGTGCTTCTGGAACCTGCAGGGTGACAAGCACATGGATGGTCACCTCCCCATGTCACCAACCCCCAGAGCCAGCCAGATCAGGGCACCCCATGCTGTGGGCACCCCGTGTCTGCACCACCACCACCGTGCATGCAACGAGCTGCCCGGTCTCAGCCCTGCTCCCAAGGCACAGCTGCCCCACACCTCCCCAACCCTGCAGTCCCCAGGCAGGGAGCTGGAGGCTGCTGGCAGCCAAGCTGCCAGGAAGCAATTTGTTTTCCAATGGAAGCATGCAGGAACCAGGGATGTGATCTCGGAGCAGGGGGTGACGGCTGGCGTTGAGAGATGTGGCACCGGTGACACTGGGACCCCCTCCTCCCCAGGGTGCTGCCCAGTGGGGACCCTACAGGGTGTGGGTCACCATGTCCTCGGTGTCACTCTGTGTCACTCTGTGTCACTCTGTGTCACTCTGTGCCACAAATGCTGTGACAGCAGCCACCACCACCCGCCCGTCCCACGCTCCCGGAAGGAAATCTAAAAATATGGCTGGCACTGAAATATGGCACTAAAATAAACCCCATAGGAACGGGGAGGATGGGAACAACCGGGACCTCCGAGGAGCAGTGAGGCACCGAGGCCACCCCAAAAGGCTGGTGGCCAGGACAGTGACCCACAAAGGGGTCACAGAGGTGACTGGCACCGTGCCAGGGTCACCAAGACACAGCTTGGCTACTGTGTCCCCCATGTGGGCTTGTAGCCCACAGCCGTGTCCCTGTGACACCCATGGGCTGAGTTAAGGGGGTTTGGGATCACGAGGTGCCCCCCATCCCTGTGTTTCCCCTCCTCGGATCAGAGGGGTGCGTGCAGACCCTCCTTGGGGTTCGTGGGGAAAACGCTGTGGGGTGGGGGGGAGGGGATCTGTGTGGGTCTTGGGGGGGTTCTGCAGGTCAGAGGGGTCCTTGGGGGGGAGGGGTAAGGTGGGGAACCCCAAAGTGGGGACAGGGAGGGATGGGGGTCCCAGGGATCCCCATATTGGGGGGGGGGGATCATGAAGGTCTTTACGGGGAGCTCTAAATCACAGACAATGGAAGGAAACTAAATGGGGGGGGGGGACATGCGGGTGCACAGGGAGCCCCAAAATGAGGAAGGGGCAAAGATGGACCATAGGAAGGGTACAACAATGGGGTACCCCAAAAGAACAGGACAAAGAGGGGTTATAGGAGGAGCCCAAAATGGGGGGGCTCCATAGGAGGGGGGGGACAGAGGGGAACCCCAAAGTGGGGATAGGGAGGGATGGGGGGGGCACACAGGGATCCCCCATATTGGGGGAGATCATGAGGGTCTCTACGGGGAGCTCTAAATCAAAATGAAAGGAAACCAAATGGGGGGGGGAGGACATGGGGGTGCACAGGGATCCCCAAAATGAGGAAGGGGCAAAGATGGACCATAGAGAGGGTGAAATAATGGGATACCCCAAAAGAACAGGAAAAGAGGGGTTATAGGAGGAGCCCAAAATGGGGGGGCTCCATGAGAGGGGGGGGACAGAGGGGAACCCCAGCACTGGAGAAGCTTGGGGGGAGGAAGGGGGAGAGGAGGGGTCCATCCCCACACAAAAAGCTGCCATCTGAGCACCATGCTGACCCCCCCCTCCCCACATCCCCCAGCAAAGCGGGGTGCAGAACCCCCCCCTCCCCAGCCTGCTAATTACACAGTTAATCACCAAACGTGGGGGTCAGGCTTTGGTCCCTGCCACCCCACAGCAGCCAATACAGCCCCCCCCCCAGTGCCACCGTGGCTGCTGGCCGTCCCCAAAAGCCAACAGCTGTGGCCGGGGGGGGGGGAAGGGGACAGGAAGCGGTGCTGTGGGATCCCACGTTCCCCTTCCTCCTCCTCCTCCTCCTCCTCCTCCTCCTCCTCCTCCTCCTTCCCCCCCCCACAGCACTATTTTTAGGCTGCGGCCTACCAGGCCCTGAGCGCGGCCTGCAGCCTGAGCACGGGGGGCGGCCATGGGGGGCAATGGGGGGGGCATGGGGTGACCACGGCCCCAGAGACAGACATGGGGACGCTGGGACCCCGCTGACAGACATGGGGACACTGGGACCCCGCTGACAGACAGACATGGGGACACTGTGGCCCCACTGACAGGCATGGGGACATCATAACCCCACTGACAGACAGCCATGGGGACACTGTGACCCTGCTGACAGACAGACATGGGGACATTGGGACCCCGCTGACAGACATGGGGACATCATAACCCCACTGACAGACAGCCATGGGGACGCTGGGACCCCACTGACAGACAGACATGGGGACACTGTGACCCTGCTGACAGACAGACATGGGGACACTGGGACCCCACTGACAGACAGACATGGGGATACTGGGACCCTGCTGACAGACATGGGGACACTGTGGCCCCACTGACAGGCATGGGGACACTGGGACCCCGCTGACAGACAGACACAGGGACACTGTGACCCGCTGACAGACATGGGCACACCATAACCCCACTGACAGACAGACATGGGGACATTGTGACCCCGCTGACAGACAGGCATGGGGACAACATAGCCCCACTGCTAGCCATGGGACATCACAGCCCCATTGATGGCTGTAGGGACACTGTGACCCCACTGACAGCCATGGGGACATCATAACCCCACTGATGGCCAAAGGGACACCGTGACCTCACTGACAAATGTGGGGGCACTGTGACCCCACTGACAAATATGGGGACACTGTGACCCCACTGAAAGCCATAGGGACATAACCCCACTGATGGCCATGGGGAAACCATGACCCTACTGACAAATGTGGGGACGCTGTGACCCTACTGATATCCATGGGGACATCATAACCCCACTGACAGCCATGGGGACACTGTGATCCTCCTGCCAGCCATAGGGACATCATAACCCCACTGATGGCCATAGGGATACTGTGACCCCCACAAAAATGTGGGGACACTGTAACCCTACTGATAGCCATGGGGACACTGTGATCCTACTGACAAATGTGGGGACACTGTGACCCCACTGACAGCCATGAGGACATCGTAACTCCACTGATGGCCATAGGGATACTGTGACCCCACTGACAAATGTGGGGACACTGTGACCCCACTGACAGCCATGGGGACACTGTGACCCTACTGAAATCCATGGGGACATCGTAACCCCACTGATGGCCATGGGGGCACTGTGACCCCCCTGCCAGCCATAGGGACATCGTAATCCCACTGATGGCCATAGGGATACCATGACCCCACTGACAAATATAGGGACACTGTGACCCCACTGACAGCCACAGGGACACTGTGACCCTACTGAAATCCATAGGGACATCATAACCCCACTGACAGCCATGGGGACACCGTGACCCTACTGATGACCATAGGGACACTGTGACCCCACTGAAATCCATGGGGACACCACAGCCCCACTGCCAGCCCTGCAGGAGTTTCCAGCCACACATTTGGGGCACAGTGGTCCCCATTCCCCCCCCCACCCCACACACTGTGACACCAGCACTCAGTAGGAAAACAACCCCACATGGCTTCACCCTGGGGGGGGGGGGGGGAGAGGGGGGGGACCGAGGTGAGCACACAGCACAGCCCCAGGGCCAGGACAAGCCTGTTCTCCCTTGTTCTCCCTCATTACCCTAACGAGCACCCTGGGGAGCAAATGAGGCTCCTTTCAAGTTGCCACGTGGCAGCGCCAGCCCCAAAACCACAGCCAGGAGCTGGGCTGTGCAACCCCCCCCCTCCAGTGCTATCCCCCCCCATACCCACAAGCTCTGTTGACCCCCCTCACCCCCCACCAGTGCTGCTTCCATTCCCAGTCCCCCCCCCCCCCCCCACTCCCTTCATCCCACACCCCTGTACCCCCCAGAACCAAAAATCCTTCCCATTCCCAATGCTCCCACTGCGTGTTGGTGACCCCCCCAGTACCATCCTCCCCCAATGCTCCCCACTGCCATCCTCACCCCAACCTCCCCCCTCCCCACCCAGGTCCCACTGTCCCCCTGTTCCCATCCCCCCCAGCCCCACTGCCCCCTCCAAGCCCCCCCATATCCCCCAATAACACCTTCCACGACCCCCCTTCCCCATACCCCCCCACGCCCCCCACGTACCCCCAAACCCCCTATATACCCCCCAAATATCCTGCATACCCTCTCATACACCTCCCAAACACCCCCCATAGCCCCTACACTCCCATACACCCCCCATACCCCCCCATTCACCTTCCATTCACCCCCTCATACAGCCCCCATGCCCCCCCATACACCCCTCAAATGCCCCCCATACCCCCCATGCACCCCCCCACCAAACGCACTCCCCATACCCCCCCTGTACACCCCCACCCCCCCATACACCCCCCCATACTCCCCCATATACCCCCCATCCACCCTCCATTCACTCCCCATATCCCCCCATATACCCCTCTCATACACCCCCCAAACCCCCCCGTACACCCCCCCATATTCCCCATACACCCCCCCATACCTCCCCATACTCCCTTGATACCCCCTATCTCCCCCCATACCCCCCATATCCCCCCATATATCCCCTACTCCCCCATACACACCCTTTATACCCCCCCATACCCCCCTTTCTCCCCCATACCCCCCCATATACCCTCCATAGCCCCCCCATCCAACCCCCCCATACTCCCTATCTCTCCCCATACCCCCCTATACCCCCCATTTACCCTCCATAGCCCCCCAAACACCCCCCAAATACCCCCCATATCCCCAATACCCCATACGCACCCCCCATCCACCCCCTATAGCCCCCCATCCACCCTCCCCATACCCCCCTATCTCCCCCCATACCTCCCCATATACCCTCCCCATCTCCCCCCAGCACCCCCCATATACCCCCCATACCCCCCCAAATACCCCCCCATATTCCTGGTACCCCGCATACACCCCCCATACACCCCTCCCATACCCCCTATCTCCCCCGATACCCCCCCATTTACCACCCCATACCCCCTATCTCCCCCCAAACCCCCCATACCCTCCCATATACCCCCCATATCCCCCCCATATCCCCGATACCCCTTATGCACCCCCCATACACCCCCCTATACACCCCCCAATCCACTCCCCCCATACCCTCCTATCTCCCTCCATGCCCCCCCATACCTCCCCCAAATACCCCCCCCCAATATCCCCAATACCCCGCACGCACCCCCATATCCCCCCTATACCTCCCCCATTGAACCCCCCCATATCCCCACTACTCCCCATACCCCCCCATATATCCACCTACCCCCTCATATACCCCCATACCCCCCCATATACACTGTAGCCCCCCATCCAACCCCCTTATCTCCCCCCATACCCTCTATCACCCCCCCATACCCCTGCATACTCCCCTATACCCCCCCAAATACTCCCCTATATCCCTGATACCCTGCACGCACCCCCCATACCCTCCCCATACCCCCCTATCTCCCCCCATACCCCCCCATTTACCTCCCCATACCCCCATATATCCCCCATACCCCCCCAAATACCCCCCCCATATCCCCGATACCCCGCACGCGCACCCCATACCCCCCCATTTACCCCCCCATACCCCCTATCTCCCCCCATGCCCCCCCGTATCTCCCCCCATACCCCCCATGCACTCCCCCATACCCCCATATCTCCCCCCATACCCCCCATGTCCCTCCCCATACCCCCTATCTCCCCCCATACCCCCCCATGCACCCCCCCATATCCCCGCTACTTCCCATACCCCCCCCATACCCCCTATCTCGCCCCAAATACCCCCCCATACTCCCCCATACACCCCTCCCATACCCCCATATCTCCCCCCATACACCCCCAAACACCCCCCCAATATCCTCGATACCCCGCATGCACCACGCATACCCCCCAAATACCCCCCTATACCCCCCATCTCCCCCTAAATACCTCCCCATCTCCCCCTAAATACCCCCCCATATCCCCCCATACCCCCTATCTCCCCCAAATACCCCCCATACCCCCCCAAATACCCCCCATTTACCCCCCCATACCCCCATATCTCCCCCCATACCCCCCCATGCACCCCCATACCCCCTATCTCCCACTATACCCCCCATACCACCCCCATATCTCCCCCCATACCCCCCCTTTTACCCCCCCATACCCCCCCATACTCCCTATCTCCCCCCATATCCCCCCATTTATCCCCCTATACACCCTATCTCCCCCCATACCCCCCCCATGACCCCCATGCACCCCCCATATCCCCACTACTCCCCATACCCCCCCATACCCCATATCTTCCCCCATTCCCCCCCAAATACCCCCCCATATCCCCAATACCCCGTACGCACCCCCCATACCCCCCCACACCATCTCCCCCCATACCCCCCATTTACCCCCCCATACCCCCCATCTCCCCCTAAATACCCCCCCAAATACCCCCCCATATCCCCCCATACCCCCCCATGCATCCCCCATACCCCCATATCTCCCCCCATACCCCCCCATTTACCCCCCCATACCCCCTATCTCCCCCCATACCCCCCCATGCACCCCCCATACCCCCTATCTCCCCCTATAGCCCCCATACCCCCCATTTACCCCCCCATACCCCCTATCTCCCCGCATATCCCCCAATTTACCCCCCTATACCCCCCATCTGCCCCCATAGCCACCCCATGCCCCCCCATGCACCCCCCCATATCCGCGCTACTTCCCATACCCCCCATACCCCCTATCTCCCCCCATACCCTCCCCATATCTCCCCCCATACCCCCCAAATACCCCCCATATCCCCAATACCCCACACGCACCCCTCTTCCCCCCCCCATACCCCCATATCTCCCCCCAAATACCCCCCCTATATCCCCAATACCCCCCATGCACCCCCCATACCCCCTATCTCCCCCCATACCCCCCATTTACCCCCCATACCCCCATATCTCCCCCCATACGCCCCCAAATACCCCCCCATATCCCCGATACCCCGCACGCACCCCCCATACCCCCCATCTCCCCCTAAATACCCCCCCATATCTCCCCCCATATCCCCCCATACCCCCCATTTACCCCCCCCATAACCCCCATCTCCCCCTAAATACCCCCCCAAATACCCCCCCATATCCCCTATGTCCCCCCAAATACCCCCAAATACCCCCCATCTCCCCCTAAATACCCCCCCATATCTCTCCCCATATCCCCCCATACCCCCCATTCACCCCCCATACCCCCTATCTCCCCCCAAATACCCCCCCATACCCCCCATTTACCCTCCCATACCCCCCCATGCACCCCCCATACCCCCTACCTCCCCCCATATCCCCCCATTTACCCCCCCATATCCCACCATACCCCCCTTTTACCCCTCCCAACCCCCCTATCTCCCCCCATACCTCCCCATTTACCCCCCCATACCCCCTATCTCCCCCCAAATACCCCCCCATACCCCCCATTTACCCTCCCATACCCCCCCATGCACCCCCATACCCCCTACCTCCCCCCATATCCCCCCATTTTCCCCCCCATACCCCCATATCTCCCCCTATACCCCCCCATGCACCCCCCATACCCCCTATACCCCCCATTTACCCCCCCATACCCCCTATCTCCCCCCAAATACCCCCCTATCTCCCCCCATACCCCTCATTTACCCCCCCATATTCCCATATCTCCCCCCATACCCCCCATTCACCCCCCCATACCCCCTATCTCCCCCCAAATACCCCCCCATACCGCCCATTTACCCTCCCATACCCCCCATGCACCCCCCATACCCCCTACCTCCCCCCATATCCCCCCATTTACCCCCCCATACCCCCATATCTCCCCCTATACCCCCCCATGCACCCCCCATACCCCCTATACCCCCCATTCATCCCCCCATACCCCCTATCTAACCCCATACCCCCCATTCACCCCCCCATACCCCCTATCTCTCCCCAAATACCCCCCCATACCCCCCATTTACCCTCCCATAGCCCCCCATGCACCCCCCATACCCCCTATCTGCCCCCATGCCCCCCATTTACCCCCCCATACCCCCTATATCCCCCATTTACCCCCCATACCCCCATATCTCCCCCCAAATACCCCCCCATTTACCCCCCATACCCCCCATACACCCCTCCCATACCCCCATATCCCCCCCCATACCCCCCATTTACCCCCCCATACCCCCTATCTCCCCCCAAATACCCCCCCATTTACCCTCCCATACCCCCCCATTTACCCCCCATACCCCCTATCCGCCCCCTATACCCCCCATTTACCCCCCCATACCCCCATATCGCCCCCCATACCCCCCATTCACCCCCCCATACCCCCTATCTCCCCCTAAATACCCCCCCAAATACCCCCCCATACCCCCCATTTACCCTCCATAGCCCCCATACACCCCTCCCATACCCCCTATTCCACCCCATACCCCCCATTTACCCCCCCATACCCCCCATACACCCCCGCCATACCCCCATATCCCCCCCATAGCCCCCATTTACCCCCCATACCCCCCATCTCCCCCCATTTACCCCCCATCCCCCCTATCTCCCCCCATTTACCCCCCCATAGCCCCCATTTACCCCCCATACCCCCCATCTCCCCCCATTTACCCCCCATCCCCCGCACCCCCCCCGCCCCGCACTCACAGCAGACACAACGCATAGGCCCCAGGCACGCTCTCGCTGTCCCGCACCAGGAAGCCTCCGTCCCTCCCCGCCCTCGCCAGCAGTTCCTCGGCGGCCGCCCGACTCAAATCCCGGTGATACCAAGGAGGCGCGGACCCCCCCGGACCCCCCGCGCCCGCCATGCTGCGGGATGGGCGTGCGGTGCGGGCCGGGGGCGGGGAGACGGAAAGCGGGAGGGGGTTGGGGTTTGGGGTTGAGGAAAAGGGAGGGAGGGGGGGGGGAGGAGGGGGGGGGGAGGGAGGAGGGGGGGTCCGGGCGGCCCCGGGCAAAGGGCGAGGGGCGGAGCGGGGCGGAGCGGGGCGGAACGGCGGGGACGGAACTGAACGGCTGTGCGCGGCGGCGCGGGGCGGCGTGGGACGGAGCGGCGGGGTGGGGTGGGATGGGGTGGGTGAGGTTGGCACGGCGTGGAATGGATCAGGTTGGCACAGCATGGAATGGATCAGGTTGGCACAGCATGGAATGGATCAGGTTGGCACAGCATGGAATGGATCAGATTGGTACAGCATGGAATGGATCAGATTGGCACAGCATGGAATGGATCAGGTTGGCACGGCATGGAATGGATCAGGTTGGCACGGCGTGGAATGGATCAGGTTGGCACAGTATGGAATGGATCAGATTGGCACGGTGTGGAATGGATCAGGTTGGCACGGTGTGGAATGGATCAGATTGGCACGGTGTGGAATGGATCAGGTTGGCACGGTGTGGAATGGATCAGATTGGCACGGTGTGGAATGGATCAGGTTGGCACGGCATGGAATGGATCAGATTGGCACGGCGTGGAATGGATCAGATTGGCACGGTGTGGAATGGATCAGGTTGGCACGGTGTGGAATGGATCAGATTGGCACGGCGTGGAATGGATCAGGTTGGCACGGTGTGGAATGGATCAGATTGGCACGGCATGGAATGGATCAGGTTGGTACAGTATGGAATGGATCAGGTTGGCACGGCGTGGAATGGATCAGGTTGGCACGGCATGGAATGGATCAGGTTGGCACGGCGTGGAATGGATCAGATTGGCACAGTATGGAATGGATCAGGTTGGCACGGTGTGGAATGGATCAGGTTGGCACGGCATGGAATGGATCAGGTTGGCACGGCGTGGAATGGATCAGGTTGGCACGGCATGGAATGGATCAGGTTGGCACGGTGTGGAATGGATCAGATTGGCACAGCATGGAATGGATCAGGTTGGCACGGCATGGAATGGATCAGGTTGGCACAGTATGGAATGGATCAGATTGGCACGGTGTGGAATGGATCAGATTGGCACGGTGTGGAATGGATCAGATTGGCACGGCGTAGAATGGATCAGATTGGCACAGTATGGAATGGATCAGATTGGCACGGCATGGAATGGATCAGGTTGGCACGGTGTGGAATGGATCAGATTGGCACAGCATGGAATGGATCAGGTTGGCACGGCGTGGAATGGATCAGGTTGGCACGGTGTGGAATGGATCAGGTTGGCACGGCGTGGAATGGATCAGGTTGGCACGGTGTGGAATGGATCAGATTGGCACGGTGTGGAATGGATCAGGTTGGCACGGCATGGAATGGATCAGGTTGGCACGGTGTGGAATGGATCAGATTGGCACAGCATGGAATGGATCAGGTTGGCACGGCATGGAATGGATCAGGTTGGCACGGTGTGGAATGGATCAGATTGGCACAGCATGGAATGGATCAGGTTGGCACGGCATGGAATGGATCAGGTTGGCACAGTATGGAATGGATCAGATTGGCACGGCGTGGAATGGATCAGATTGGCACGGTGTGGAATGGATCAGATTGGCACGGTGTGGAATGGATCAGGTTGGCACGGTGTGGAATGGATCAGATTGGCACGGCGTGGAATGGATCAGATTGGCACAGCATGGAATGGATCAGATTGGCACGGCGTGGAATGGATCAGATTGGCACAGCATGGAATGGATCAGAGTGGCACGGCATGGAATGGATCAGGTTGGCACAGTATGGAATGGATCAGGTTGGCACGGCATGGAATGGATCAGATTGGCACAGTATGGAATGGATCAGATTGGCACGGCATGGAATGGATCAGATTGGCACAGCACAGCTCCACGTGGAATGGATCAGCTCAGCTCAGCATGGAATGGCTCAGCCTGGCACAGTATGGAATGGCTCAGCTTGGCACAGCTCATCTCGGTATGGAATGGCTCAGCTTGGCACAGCAAAGATCAGCATAGAATGGCTCAGATTGGCACAGTATGGAATGGCTCAGTTTGGCACAGCTCAGCTCAGCATGGAATGGCTCAGATTGGCACAGTATGGAATGGCTCAGATTGGCACAGCACAGCTCCATGTGGAATGGCTCAGCTCAGCTCAGCATGGAATGGCTCAGCCTGGCACGGCTCATCTCGGTATGGAATGGCTCAGCTTGGCACAGCAAAGATCAGCATAGAATGGCTCAGCTTGGCACAGCACAGATCGGTATGGAATGGCTCAGATTGGCACAGCTCAGCTCGGTGTGGAAAGGCTCAGACTGGCACAGCAAAGATCAGCATGGAATGGCTCAGATTGGCACAGCACAGCTCCACGTGGAAAGGCTCAGCCTGGCACAGAATGGAATGGCTCAGCTTGGCACAGCATAGCACAGTGTGGAATGGCTCAGCTCAGCTCACCATGGAATGGCTCAGTTTGGCACAGCACGGCTTGGTATGGAATGGCTCAGCTCAGCTCAGTATGGAAAGACTCAGCTTGGCACAGCTCAGCTCAGTATGGAATGGCTCAGCCTGGCACAGTATGGAATGGCTCAGCTTGACACAGCACAGCTCAGTATGGAGTGGCTCAGCTTGGCACAGTATGGAATGGCTCAGCTTGGCACGGCACGGCTTGGTATGGAATGGCTCAGCTCAGCTCAGCATGGAAAGGCTCAGCCTGGCACAGTATGGAATGGCTCAGCTTGGCACAGATCAGCTCAGCATGGAATGGCACATCTTGGCACAGCATGGCTCAGCATGGAATGGCTCAGTTCGGCTCAGCATGGCACAGATCAGCTCAGCATGGAATGGCACAGCTTGGCACAGCATGGCTCAGCATGGAATGGCTCAATTCGGCTCAGCATGGCTCAGCTCAGCTCAGTATGGCATGGCACAGCTTGGCACAGCATGGCTCAGCATGGAATGGCTCAGACTGGCTGAGCATGGCACAGCACAGCTCAGTATGGCATGGCACAGCTTGGCACAGCACAGCTCAGCACCATTCAGCATGGCACATGTTGGCCTGGTTCAGCCTGGTTCAGCACAGCACGTTTTGAACACATGGTGTAACACAGCACAGCTCAGCACGGCACACTTTGGCACAGCTTTAGGATGTGGACCTTTAGGATGTAGGGTGGGACCCGTGGGGACCTGAGGTGTGACCCATGGGGAACCACTGGGATGTAGGATGTGACCCACTTGGACCCATAGGGTGTGACCCATTTGGGTGTAGGATATGACCCATGGGGACCCATAGGGTGTGACCCATTTGGGTGTAGGATATGACCCATGGGGACCCATAGGGTGTGACCCATTTGGGTGTAGGATATGACCCATGGGGACCCATAGGATGTGATGCTTGGGCTGTAGGATGTGACCCATGGGGATCCGGAGGGTACATATGACACGTTGAGTTTTGGGATGTGACCCTTGGGGACCCACAGGCTGTGAAACATTGGGATTTATGATAGGAAAACAGCGGGCCGTAGAATGTGACCCATGGGATCCCATTGGGCTGTAGGATGTGACCCATGGGGACCCATAGGGTGTGACCCATTGAGGTGTAGGATGTGACCCATGGAGACCCATTGGGGTGTGGGACGTGACCCAGGAGACCCATAGGGTGTGACACATTGGACTGTAGGATGTGACCCATGGAGACCCATTGGAGTGTAGGATGTGAACCATGGGGGACCCCATAGGATGTGACCCATTGGGCTGTAGAATATGAGCCATGGAGACACACTGGGCTGTAGGATATGGCCCATGGAGACCCATAGGGTGTAGGATGTGACCCATGGGGGACATATCGGGTGTGACACATTGGGGTGTGGGATATGACCCATAGGGGACCCCATAGGATGTGACACACGGGGATGTAGGATGTGACCCATGGAGACCCATAGGGTGTGATCCATTTGGGTGTAGGATATGACCCATGGAGGTCCCTTGGGGTGTAGGATATGACCCATGGAGACCCATTGGGGTGTGGGATGTGACCCATGGAGACCCATAGGTGTGACCCACTGGGGTGTAGGATGTGACCCATGGGGACCCATTCAACTGTAGGATGTGCCCCATGGAGACCCATAGGGTGTGACCTATTGGGCTGTAAGATATGACCCATGGAGACCCGTTGGGGTGTAGGATGTGACCCATGGAGACCCATAGGGTGTGACCTATTGGGCTGTAGGATGTGACCCATAGAGACTCACTGGGGTGTAGCATGTGACCCATGGAGACCAATAGGATGTGACCCACTGGGGTGTAGGATATGACCCATGGAGATCCATTGGGGTGTGGGACGTGACCCATGGAGACCCATAGGTGTGACCCACTGGGCTGTAGGATGTGATCCATGGAGACCCATAGGGTGTGACACATTTTTGGGTGTAGGATATGACCCATGGGAGACCCACAGGGTGTGACCCATGGAGACCCATTGGGGAGTGGGACGTGAACCAGGAGACCCATAGGGTGTGACCCATTCAACTGTAGGATGCGATCCATGGAGACCCATAGGGTGTGAGCCATTGGGGTGTAGGATATGACCCATGGAGACCCATTGGGCTGTAGGATGTGACCCATGAAGACCCATAGGGTGTGACTCATTCGGCTGTAGGATGTGACCCATGGAGACCCATAGGGTGTGACACATTTGGGTGTAGGATATGACCCATGGAGACCCATTGGGTGTGACCTATTGGGCTGTAGGATGTGCCCCATGGAGACCAGTAGGGTGTGACCTATTTGGGTGTAGGATATGACCCATGGAGACCCACTGGGCTGTAGGATGTGACCCATGGAGACCCATTGGGTGTGACCCATTCAACTGTAGGATATGATCCATGGAGACCCACTGGGCTGTAGGATGTGACCCATGGAGACCCACTGGGCTGTAGGATGTGCCCCAAGAGGACCCATAGGTTGTGACCCTTGGGTCCCCACGTGTGTGTAATCCCACAGGGACACGGGCTACAACGATGGGGCCACGAGGTCCCCACGTGGGCTACGAGCCCCTCGTTGCTGACCAGAACCCTTACCTACGGGCTGACACAAGAAGACCCCCCACCCCACAAAGCAGGCACCCTCAGACCCCCATCCCCACAGCCCCAAACTTTATTCCCCATACAGCATCACCGGGAGCCCCCAACCCTCATCCCCACGGCGTGACCCCCAGCAGGGCAGGGACCAGCAGAGCCAGCAGGACGAGGGGTGTGGGATGGAGGTTGGCAGCGGGACCGAGGGCGTAATACCGTGCCACGGCCACATTGGGGTTGCCCTCTATGGGGTCGAACCACATCTGGATGCATCGCCCGCTGCCCCGGCGCTCCGTGGTGTATTTGTAGGAATGGGACCAAACCTTCTCGCAGAGATCAGCGGGAGTTGGGAAGACGTACTTGAACTTCTGGCACATGGCACCGTGCGGGCATTGGTTGGTGCCTGGGGGACGGGGGGCCGTGCACACAGGTGGGTTTCGGGGAGGTGGGGGGCGTCGGGCGTCTATAGGGTCGGGGGTTTGGGTACCTGTGGTCCAATTCCAGCCCTTGTGCCAGTTGACCTTGCAGGTGGCGGAGTCCTGGCAGTCCTCCCACCACTGCTCGCAGTCCTCGCGGCACAGCGGGACGTTTAGGATGCGCTCACGGCGCCAGCTCGAGTCCGACTGTAGGGTGAGAGGTGTGGGGTGGAACGGGCCCCAAAAACGCCTGCAGCCTGGGCAACCCAACCCACAACCCAACCCCCAAAACCCGGCCGCCAAACTCCAATGGATCACCTCCGAATCTCGTCCCCAAAAACCCACATCCCACAAAGTCGCCCCAATCTCACCCCAAAGCCCCCTCCCTAAAACCCCTTCACCCCAAAGCCCCTCCCCAAACCCACGCGTTCCAAACCCCATCCCAAGTCCCACCCCGGAGTCCATTCAACCCAAATCCCACTCCCGAAAGCCCCAAAGCCCCCTCACCACATCCTCAACCCCAATGCCCACTTACCCAAATCCCACACCCCAAAACCACCCCAAATCCCACCCCAAATCTCACCCTTCAACCCTACTCACCTCAAACCTCTTTCACCCCAACCCCAATCCCCATAGCCCTCTCCATAAGCACCCACCCCCCAAATCCCAACACCCAAATCCCCTGACCACATTCTCAGCCCTGAAGCCCACCTACCCAAATCCCACACCCCAAAACCACCCCAAATCCTACCCCAAATCTCACCCTTCAACCCCATTCACCCCAAACTTCACTCCCCCCAACCCCAATCCCCATAGCCCACCCCATAGAGCACCCACCCCCCAAATCCCACCCCCCAAAGCTCCATCACCCCATCCTCAACCCCAAAGCCCACCTACCCAAATCCCACACCCCAAAGCCCCCCTAAATCTCACCCTTCAACCCTACTCACCCCAAACCTCCCTCCTCGCAACCCGAGACCCCATAGCCCTCCCCATAGAGCACCCACTCCCCAAATCCCACCCCCCAAAGCTCCATCTCCCCATCCTCAACCCCAAAGCCCACCTACCAAATCCCACACCCCAAAGGCCACCCTTCAATCCTACTCACCCCAAACCTCCCTTACCCCATACTCCAGTCCCCATAGCCCTCCCCATACAGCACCCACCCCCCAAATCCCAACACCCAAAGCTCCATCTCCCCATTCTCAACCCCAAAGCCCACCTACCCAAATCCCAACACCCAAAGCCACCCCAATTCCCACCCCAAATCTCACCCTTCAACCCTACTCACCCCAAACTTCACTCCCCCCAACCCCAATCCCCATAGCCCTCTCCATAGAGCACCCACTCCCCAAATCCCTCCCCCAAAGCTCCATCACCCCATCCTCAATCCCAAAGCCCACCTACCCAAATCCCACTCCCCAAAGCCTCCCTAAATCTCACCCTTCAACCCTACTCACCCCAAACCTCCCTTACCCCATACCCCAGCCCCGATAGCCCTCCCCATAGAGCACCCACCCCTCAAATCCCACTCCCCAAAGCTCCATCACCCCATCCTTAACCCCAAAGCCCACCTACCCAAATCCCACACCCCAAAGGCCACCCTTCAATCCTACTCACCCCAAACCTCCCTTATCCCATACTCCAGCCCCCATAGCCCTCCCCATAGAGCACCCACCCCCCAAATCCCACCCCGCAAAGCTCCATCTCCCCATCCTCAACCCCAAAGCCCACCTAACCAAATCCCACACCCCAAATCCCCAACAAATCTCACCCTTCAACCCTACTCACCCCAAACCTCCCTCCCCGCAACCCCAGACCCCATAGCCCTCCCCATAGAGCACCCACCCCCCAAATCCCACCCCCCAAAGCCCCCTTACCACATCCTCAACCCCAAAGCCCACCTACCAAATCCCACACCCCAAAGGCCATCCTTCAACCCTACTCACCCCAAACCTCCTTTACCCCATACCCCAGCCCCGATAGCCCTCCCCATAGAGCACCCACTCCCCAAATCCCACTCCCCAAAGCTCCATCACCCCATCCTCAACCCCAAAGCCCACCTACCCAAATCCCACACCCCAAATCCCCCCCAAATCTCACCCTTCAACCCTACTCACCCCAAACTTCACTCCCCCCAACCCCAATCCCCATAGCCCTCCCCATAGAGCACCCACCCCCCAAATCCCACTCCCCAAAGCCCCCCCAAGCCCCCTCCCCTCACCTGGTCGATCCACGGCCCCAGGTTTGGGGAGCACTCGTACAGACACGTGTCCTGGATGAAATGCCTCTTGCAGCGCTGCGCCATGGCCCCGCAGTGGTCCCAGTTGAAGCCATACAGGTAGGACTGGTCCCGATGTGCCTCCATGCTGGTGTTGGCCGTGCAGCAGGCGTTGTCCTTCCATAGGGCGCACTGAAGGGGGGTTTGGGAAGGGTGGTGGCACCCAAAGGTGGTGATGGAGGGAATGTGGGGACGGCGTAGGGTGGTGGCATCGTGGGGTGATGGCACTCCAGGGTGATATGGAGGGGATGAGGGGACACCCAAGGGTGGTGGCATCATGGCATGATGGCACCCAAGGGTGACATGATGTGGGTGTGGGGACACTATGGGTTGGTGGCACCCAAGGGTGGCATGGAGGGGGTGTGGGGACAGCATAGGGTGGTGGCATCATGGGGTGATGGCACCCAAGGGTGACATGGAAGGAATATGAGGACACTATGAGGTGGTGGAACCCAAGGATGGCATGGAGGGGACATGGGGAGCACCGTAGGGTGGTGGCAACATGGGGTGATGGCATTCAAGGGTGGCATGGAGGGGATGTGGGGACAGCATAGGGTGGTGGCATCGTGGGGTGATGGCACCCAAAGGTGACATGGAAGGGATATGAGGACACTATGAGGTGGTGGAACCCAAGGATGGCATGGAGGGGATGAAGGGACACCATGGGGTGGTGGTACCCAGGGGTGGTGGCACCCAAAGGTGGAATGGAGGGGGTGTGGGGACATCGTAGGGTGATGGCATCATGTGGTGATGGCACCCAAGGATGGCATGGAGGGAGAGTAGGGACAACGTGGGGTGGTGGCACCCAGGGTTGGCATGGAAGGGATGAGGGGACACCCAAGGGTGGTGGCATCATGGGGTGATGGCACTCCAGGGTGACACGATGGGGGTGTGGGGACACTATGGGTTGGTTGCACCCAAGGGTGGCATGGAGGGGAAGAAGGGACACCAGGGGGTGGTGGTACCCAGGGGTGGTGGCACCCAAAGGTGTAATGGAGGGGGTGTGGGGACATCGTAGGGTGATGGCATCATGGGGTGGTGGGTCCCAAGGATGGCATGGGGAGGATATTGGGACACCGTGGGGTGGTGGCAACCAAGGCTGGTATGGAAGGGATGAGGGGACATCCAAGGGTGGTGGCATCATGGGGTGATGGCACTCCAGGGTGACACGATGGGGGTGTGGGGACACTATGGGTTGGTTGCACCCAAGGGTGGCATGGAGGGGAAGAAGGGACACCAGGGGGTGGTGGTACCCAGGGGTGGTGGCACCCAAAGGTGTAATGGAGGGGGTGTGGGGACGTTGTAGAGTGATGGCATCATGGGGTGATGGCACCCAAGGGTGGCATGCAGGGGACATGGGAACACCATGGGGTGGTGGCACCCAAGGGTGGCATAAAAGGGACATGGGGACACTATGAGGTGGTGGCAGCCAGGGGTGGCATGGAGGGGATGTGGGGACATCATAGGGTGGTGGCATCATGGGTTGGTGGCACCCAAAGGTGGCATGAAGGGGGTGCAGAGGCATTCTGAGGTGGTGGCAGCCAAGTGTGGCATGAAGGGAGTGCTGTGACACCATGGGATGGTGGTACCCAGAGATGGTGGCACCCAAGGGTGGCACAGAAGGGACAAAGGGACGCCATGGGGTGGTGGCACCCAGGGGTGTCCCCATGGGGCCGCAGCTCACCTGCCCATAGAGCAGTCCTTCAGGACCCGGACTGGATTTGTGATGCTGGGCATCCATGCAGATGTTGAGCAACGATTCCTGAGCCAAACCCGGAGGCAGCAGCAGCAGCAGCACGGCCCAAAGGGACGCCATGGGGAGACGGGGTGGCACTGAGGGTGGGTGGTGACACCCAGGATTGGGTTGGCACCGACGTCCCCGTTGCCACGTGCTCAGAACTGCTGGGGACAAAGTTCCTCCCGGGTGACAACGGGTGAATGGGGACAAATGAGGGTCACGGGGGGACAAATGGGGTGCGTGGGGGATAAGTGGGGATGGGGACAGTGGGGACAAATGGGGACAGGGACAGCAGTGCTCACCGGTGGCTCTCAGTGGCTTTCTCCTGGTGGCTCCCATTGGTGCCTCTGTGCAACCCTTGCCCGTGGGTCACAGATCGATGCTGGCACGTGGGGCACGACGTGTCCTCCCCCCCTACTTACCGTTGTCCTCCCCCCCCTGTAACCCATCACCCCAAGCCCCCCCCGCCCCCAAATAACCCGATCCTCAAAGCTCACCCCTGAGGGGTGGGGGGACAGAATACACCTCCCAATGGGAGCCCAGATGGGTGGGTTGGGGGGGGCAGGGTGTGTGTGTGTGGGGGGGCAGATACCGCTATAGAGGTGTCACATAAACACTTGGGGGCTCCGAATGCCCTGCAGGGGGGGCAGATGCCATCCAAATACCCCCCAGTGGGGTCAGAGTGCCCCCAAGGGGGGGGGGGTGAGGTAGCAGGGGGGGGAGCAGATAACTCTGGGGATCTCAGAAGCCCCTGGGGGGAGATTCCAAATGCCATGGGGGGCGGGGGGGGCAGATATCCCTAGGGATGAGGTATCTCTGGGGGTCCCAAATGCCCCTGGAGGGGTAAATTGCCCCCCAGTGGGGACACAAATGCCCTGGGGGGGGGGCAGATAACCCTGGGGGGGGGGCAGATACCTCTGCTTGGGGACACAAATGCCCTGGGGGGGGCAGATACTCCTGGGGGGGACAGATACCCCAGGGGGGGGGCAGAAACCCCTGGGGGGGGGCAGATATTCCGGGGTTCTTGGGTGCTCGTGGCTCTCGGCGCACTCAGCTGTCAATCAACGCTTGGCCACACCCCCGCCTAGACCACGCCCCAATCACGGCCCCGTGTCGCGCAGTGGGCGTGGCCTCAAGCAACCCCGCCCCTCCCGTGCGCGCATCATCACTCGCTGCGTGTTCTGCGCACGCGCAGTTCCGTAGCAACCCTCCCAGCGGTAGTACTTCCGGGGTCAGATTGTACTTCCGGGTCGGCCGCTGCGGCGGTGCCTGTTGGGCGCCATGTCCACCCTGTTCCCTTCGCTGCTGCCTCGCCTGACCGAACCGCTGTGGTTCAACCTGGACCGGCCGTGCGTGGACGAAACCGAACTGCAGCAGCAGGAGCAGCAGCACCAGGCCTGGGTGCGGCCGGGGGGGGAGGCGGGGATCGGTGTGAGGCCCGGTGTGGGCCCAGCAGGCCTCAGCCCCTCTGCTCAGCAAAGGGAAACTCCCTCAGCAAGGGAAATTCTGTGCTGTGAGGGCGGCGCGGTGCTGGCGCTGCTGCTCTGGAGGTGCCAGTGGGGGAAGGGCTGAGCTGGTGGGGTTGCCCAGCCTATGGCGGGAGGTGGGTGTGGATTTTAGGGTTCCTCCCATTGCACCCGTGCTGTGATTCTGTCATCCTGGGTGTTTCCTTCCTCCCCTCCCCGGGCTGTTCTGTGATGCTCAGAGTCCGTGGATGTGTTGTGCTGTGAGTTCAGCCCCGGAGCTGAGACCCACGGGAATCGTGGCAGCCAGCGTGCGTTTGATTACAGCGAACGGGGGATTGAATTATCTGATTGAGATTAAAAGAAATCAGGCAATTAAAAAATCTCAAGCAGCTGGGAGAAGCTCAGAGCCCCCCCCCCTCCCCCGGGGCAGAGCTGTGTTAATTGAGAGCTGTGCTAATTGAGCTGTGCCACTTCCCCCGGGCAAGGAGTTCCTTATAAATGATGTCAACTCATGTCTTGGGGGCACTCATGGCCACACCCCTTCCTCATCTCCGTGTCCCCATGTGGATCTGTCCTCTGTGCCCTGTCCCCAAGGGGCTGCAGCCCTATGTGACAGTGCCAGGCTGTCCCAGCCCCCTCCCCCCCCCATCATGCTCCTCCCTGTCCCCATTGATCACCCCTTCACCTTTCTCCCCAGCTCCAGAGCATCGCCGAGAAGGACAACAACCTGGTGCCCATTGGGAAGCCGGCCTCAGAGGTGGGTGATCACACTGTGGGACATTTGTCACCCAACCTGGCACTGTCCCTAGCGAGGAAGTGGAAGAAGGAAGGGTATTTTGGGGCAGCACGTGGCTTTGTGGGGATGGGAGCTCGTGGGGCTGCATCCCCTGGCCCTAATGGGGACGGGGATGTGGGTGGTGTGGCGTTAGATTTGCAGGTTGGCTCTGGATGTGCTGTGCACAGTGGGACACGCAGTGCCTCTGTGACACCCACAGCACTACGATGAGGAGGAGGAAGAGGACGATGAGGACGACGAAGACAGCGAAGAGGATTCTGAGGATGATGAAGACATGCAGGATATGGATGAGATGAACGATTACAACGAGTCTCCTGATGATGGGGAGATCAATGAGGTAAGGGAAGTGTTGGGGTGAGCTGGGCTACATCCCTGCCTCGCATCTAATCCCAGAACCACAGTTTGGGTGGGAAGGGACCCCAAAGCCCACCCAGCCCCTTTGTAGACACCACACAATCACAGCTGAGTGAAGTGGGGTTCCTATGGGGCAGAAATTTTCAATGTTTTCCATTCCAGGTGGATATGGAAGGGGCAGAGCAGGACCAGGACCAGTGGATGATCTGATCCTGGCAGAACCGGAGCCAGATTTAGCGTGAGATGGGGGATTGAGCCCCCATCCCTCTGCTTGGGGCTGTCCTGGAGCTGGGGGTTTGCTCTGGTGGCCACCATACATCACAGTGGGCACAGCATGAAGCTGTCCAGCAGGACCAGAAATGCTGGGCAGTGCCAGTGGGCACACAGCACACCTGGGAGCAGTGCGGGGACACAAGAGGAACGAAGCATCTTTCCTAATAAACACCTATTTTGTAGGAAATCAGCCACCAAATCTGAATGGCTTCGGGTGTCACGGGGCCGTGGTTGTGCCCCACAGGGCCGTGGTTGTGCCTCACAAGGCTTTGAGCACAGCTCTTCCCACCGAGCTCTGACTGCAGCCCACAGAATCACAGGATGGCTTGGGTTGGAAGGAACCTCAAGGATCATGAGTCTCCAACCCCCCACTACAGGCAGGGCCACCAACCTTCATGTTTAATACTAGACTAGGCCATCCAACCTGGCCTTGAACACCTCCAGGGATGAACAGGGCATCCGCAGCCTCTCTGGGCAGCTGTTCCATCACCTCACCACTCTCTGTAAATCCCCCCAGTGCCACAAAGCACAGCAGCCCCGCGTTTCCTTTGGGGTCAATGTTTATGGCTGAGCGTGAGCACAGCAACGGGAGGCTGTGATTTCCACCAGACACCACCCCACAGTGGCAGCTCAGTGGGCCCCAGTGTAGCAGAGCTCAGCAATCCCATCAGGGATGGCACGGCAGTACTCCAGGCTGGCACGGTGCACCCTGCAGCGATACTTCCCACACGTCTTGGCGTACTGCAAGAAATGTGGGGCTCCTGGAAAGACCACATTATCAGCCAACACCGTGGCCCTATCAGCCAGCAACCCGTGTTCCTCCAACAGCTGCAGATCCCTCAGGTAGCAACGCTTCCAGTGATCCATGAAGACAAAGTCAACGCTCTGCACGCCGTGCTGCTCCCTCAGCTGTGGGATCACCTCCTCGGAATGGCCCACGATCAGCTCTACCTGCATAGAAACACCCTCAGCTCCCCTACCTTGCCTTGGCACAGCGCCGGCCGGCCAGCTGCTCACCGTCTGCTCGTCGAAACCTGCCAGACGGATCACCTTCTCAGCCACAGAGGCGTGTTGGGGGTTTGGTTCCACTGTGTAGAGCCGGGCGGCCGGCGGCAGCGCCGCAGCCATCAGCACGGTGCCGTAACCGCAGTAGGTGCCCAACTCCAGCACGGTGCGCGGCGCCCGCTCACACAGCAGCTTCTCCACGATCTTCCCTGCCAGGGCAGAGCATCCTCAGTGCCCTGCTGGGCTGAGGGGGGTCCTACAGCCATTGTGGCACCCTGCTGTGGTTGTGCCATCAGTCTTGTGGCTGTGCCAACAGGGCTATTGTGTTGCTGGGAGTGCCACGTGCATGCCAAGGGTGCCATGGCTGTGCCAGAGTTGCTGCAGCCATACCAACATTGCTATAGCTCTTCCAAGAGTCTCCTGGCCATACCAAGAGTGCTATGGCTGTGCCAAAGATGCTACAGTCATACCCATGGTGCTGTGGCTCTGCCAAAAGTGTCCTGGCCATTCCAAGGATGCCATGGCTGTGCCAGAATTGCTGCAGCCATACCAACATTGCTATAGCTCTGCCAAAAGTGCCCTGGCCATACCAAGGGTGCCATGGCTGTGCCAAAGATGGTGCAGCCATAGCAACGTTGCCACGATTCTGCCAAAAGTGTCTTGGCCATACCAAGGGTGCCATGGCTGTGCCAAAGATGGTGCAGCCATATCAATATTGCTATAGCTCTGCCAAAAGTGTCTTGGCCATACCAAGGGTGCCACAGCTCTGCCAAAAAATTCCCTGGCCCTACCAAGAGTGCCGTGGCTGTGCTAGTGATGGCACAGCTGTACCCACAGTGCTGTGCCCATGCCAAAGGTGCCGTGGCCATTCTGTGGCTGTGCCACTGATGAAGTAGCCCTGCTACCGATGCCATCACCAGGCTGGTAGTACCGTAGCCACGCCACCATTGCCACAGCCACACCAACAGCCCTGCCGAGAACCCCACGCGGCCACGCTCACCTTTGAGGGGTCCCACACAGCTGAGGTGCTCACAGTGGTAGCTCCACTGGTCGAAAGTGTGCAGGATGTGCTGGGGGTCCCCGGGGATGGCGTGGGTCAGCACGTACTGGAAGGCACGCTGCTCGCGGGGCACCCCGGTGAGGCGGTCCTGCAGCCAACCCAGCAGCACAGCACGGTACAGCAGCACCAGGTAGTGCCGGTAACGGATCAGCAGAGTGATGAGGAAGGGGAGGAAGGCCAGAGCGATGGCTGGAGACACCATGGCCAGCCCTCTGCTGGCTCCTGTGCCCAGCAATCCCCAACACCAAATCCCGAGCCACGCGTCGTGCCCCTCTCACCCCAAACCTTGGGAGTTGTAGGAGATTCCTGGGCTGCGGGTGTGGTCCCACAACTTCTGGTTGTGCTCAGTGTGTCCCCAGGTCCCCAGCCGGGCTCTGCTCTGTGCTCAATTATTGATGGTGACACCTTAGCCACAGCCTGAGCTGGCTCCGGTTACTGGGCTGAGTGGGGATGTGTTATGGGGTGGGGGTGGGGATGGAGCAGGGACTCAGATGGGATGGAGTAGAGATAAGGATTGGGGTGGGATGGGGATTGAGTAGAGTGGGGTAGAGATAAGGATTGGGATGGGGTAGGAATGGAGATAGAGTAGAAATAAGATTGGGGTGAGATGGGGTAGGAATGGAGATAAATAAAGATAAGGATTGGGGTGGGATGGGGTAGGGATGGAGATAGAGTAGGGATAAGGATTGGGGTGGGATGGGGTAGAGGTAGGAATGGAGATAAATAAAGATAAGGATTGGAGTGGGATGGGGTAGGGATGGAGATAGAGATAAGCATTGGAGTGGGATGGGGTAGGGATGAGGGAAGTGATGGAGTGAGATGGGAATTGAGTAGAGATGGGGTAGAGATAAGAATGGGGATGGAATGATGTAGAGATGGGGATCAGGTGGGGATGGTGTAGGGACTCATGGGAGAAATGGAAGAGAGATAAGGATGGGGATGGAGTAGAGATGGGGATGGAGTAGAGATAAGGATGGGGTAGGGATTCAGATGGGATGGGGAAGGAGTAGAGATAAGGATGGGGATGAGATGGGTTGGTGATGGGGTGGGATAAGGTATAGATGGGATCAGGTGGGGATGGAGTAGGGATTCAGATGGAATAGGAACGGAGTTGAAATGGGATAGAGATAAGGATGGAGATGGAGTGGGGATGGAGTAGAGGTAAGGATGGAGATTGGGTGGGGATGGGGTAGGGATTCAGATGAGATGGGGATGGAGTAGGAATGGGGTAGAGATAAGGATGGGGATGGAGTGGAGGTGGGATAGAGATAAGGATGGGGATGGAGTGGGTTAGGGATGGGGTAGTGATGGAACAGGGATTTGGATGGGATGGAGAAGGAGTAGAGATGGGGATAGGATGGGGTAGAGATGGGGATGAGGTGGGATGGGGAAGGGATGGGGAAGGGATGGGGAAGGGATGGGGAAGGGATGGGGAAGGGATGGGGAAGGGATGGGGAAGGGATGGGGAAGGGATGGGGAAGGGATGGGGAAGGGATGGGGAAGGGATGGGGAAGGGATGGGGAAGGGATGGGGAAGGGATGGGGATGGAGTCGAGATGGGGGATGGGGATGGGGATGGAGAAGATTTGGATGGGATGGAGTAGAGATGGGGATGGGGTAGAGATAAGGATTGGGATGGGGTAGGGATGGGACGCAGATGGAGATGAGGCAGAGGTAAGGACGGGATGGGCGTGGAATAGAGATGGAACGGGAGGGGATTCCGGTACGAAGTGCTGGCAGCCCAACCAACAACGCGCTCCACGTGCTTTTATTCCCCCCTGGACCCGCTCAGCCCCTTTCTGGCTGTGCCAACCCCTCCCTCCACGGGTTCATCCCTTCCCTCGCAATTATCCTGCCTTCCCCACGGCTTTCTTTACAGCCCCGCGTTCAGCCGGTCCCCCGTCCCTTCCCAACGCGGGTTGCGGTTCCCGAGAAGCGCTCGGAGCTCCGCAAACCCGGCGCTGCGGATGGCACCGAAGACATGCATAGGGAGCACTGAGCGCTCGCGCGCATGCGCCCTATTCGCGCACGCCAACCGGAAGGCGGAGCCGCGAGCTGCTCGCTGATTGGTTCCCCCTCACGTGACGGCTCGGCGAAGAGGAAGAGGTGGAGGGCGGTGTTCTCTTCCTATTGGCTCGCCCCCGCCACGTGACGAAGGAGGAGACCGGAAGAGGAAGTGGCGGTGAGAGGGGTGTGGTCGTAGCTCCTCCTTCACGTGACAGGGGCGGTGCGGCCCCTGCCGGACCCCGTAGCGGCGGCGGCGGCGCGTCATGGGCTGCTGCTACAGCTCCGAGGCTGAGGCCTCCGACCAGGTGGGGTCTGTGAGGCCCTATGGGAGGGGCTGTGTGGGTCGTGGGGGGGGCTTGTATGGGTCTGTTGAGGCCCTATGTGGGGCTATGGGGGGCACCTGTGTGGGATTATGGGGTCTGTGTAGGGTTGTGGGGGGACTGTGTGGGACTGTGGGGGCTTACATGGGGGCGTAGGGGGACTTGTGTGGGACTGTGGGGGCATACGGGTGGGGCTGTGTGGGACTGTGGGGTCTGTAAGGGCCTATGTGGCAGTGTAGGGGGGACTATAGGGGGGCTTTGTGGGACTATGGAGTCTGTGGGGGCCTATGGGGCGGGGTGTAAGGGGGTGTGTTTGGGAGTATGGGGGCCTGTGGGGGGGCTGTATGGGACTGTGTGGGTATGGGGTGGGGTGTATGGGGAGACCTGTGTGGTACTGTGGGGTCTGTGGGAGCCTGTGGGGGGGGGCTGTGTGGGTCTGAGAGGGCCTGTGGGGTGCCTGTGTGGGACTATGGGGTCTGTGGGGGCATATGGGGGGGGCCTGTGTGGGACTGTAGGGTCTGTAAGGGCCTGTGTGGTGGTGTAGGGGAGTCTGTGTGGAACTGTAGGGTCTGTGGGGGTGTAGGGGGGCTTGTGTGGGACTATGAAGCCTGTGGAAGCCTATGGGGGGGCCTATGTGAGACTGCTGGGTCTGTGGGGGCTTAAGTGGGGGTGCAGGAGGGTCTAAGGGTGGCTTTGTGAGACTATGGAGTCTGTGGGGGCCAAGGGGCGGGGTGTAAGGGGGTGTGTTTGGGAGTATGGGGGCCTGTGTGGGACTGTGTGGGTATAGGGGGTGTATGGGGAGACCTATGTGGTACTGTGGGGTCTGTGGGAGCCTGTGGGGGGGTTGTGTGGGTCTGAGAGGGCCTGTGGGGTGCCTGTGTGGGACTATGGGTTCTGTGGGGGCATATGGGGGGGGTCCGTGTGGGACTGTAGGGTCTGTAAGGGCCTATGTGGTGGTGTAGGGGAGTCTGTGTGGGACTGTAGGGTCTGTAGGGGTCTACGTGGGGGTGTAGGGGGACTTGCGTGGGACTATGAAGCCTGTGGAAGCCTGTGGGAGGGCCTATGTGGGACTGCTGGGTCTGTGGGGGCTTAAGTGGGAGTGCAGGAGAGTGTAAGGGGGGCTTTGTGGGACTATGGGGTCTGTGGGGGCATATGGGGGAGGTGTAAGGGGGTGTGTTTGGGAGTATGGGGGCTTGTGGGGGGGCTGTATGGGACTGTGTGGGTATGGGGTGGGGTGTATGGGGAGACCTATGTGGTACTGTGGGGTCTGTGGGAGCCTGTGAGGGGGCCTGTGTGGGTCTGAGAGGGTCTGTGGGGTGCCTGTGTGGGATTATGGGGTCTGTGGGGGCATATGGGGGGGCCTGTGTGGGACTGTAGGGTCTGTAAGGGCCTGTATGGTGGTGTAGGGGAGTCTGTGTGGAACTGTAGGGTCTGTGGGGGTGTAGGGGGGCTTGTGTGGGACTATGAAGCCTGTGGAAGCCTATGCGGGGGCTATGTGGGACTGCTGGGTCTATGGGGCTTAAGTGGGGGTGTAGGGGGGCCTATAGGGAGGCTTTGTGGGACTATGGAGTCTGTGGGGGCCAATGGGGGGGGTGTAAGGGGGTGTGTTTGGGAGTATGGGGGCCTGTGGGGGGGCTGTATGGGACTGTGTGGGTATGGGGTGGGGTGTATGGGGAGACCTATGTGGTACTGTGGGGTCTGTGGGAGCCTGTGAGGGGGCCTGTGTGGGTCTGAGAGGGTCTGTGGGGTGCCTGTGTGGGATTATGGGGTCTGTGGGGGCATATGGGGGGGCCTGTGTGGGACTGTAGGGTCTGTAAGGGCCTGTATGGTGGTGTAGGGGAGTCTGTGTGGAACTGTAGGGTCTGTGGGGGTGTAGGGGGGCTTGTGTGGGACTATGAAGCCTGTGGAAGCCTATGCGGGGGCTATGTGGGACTGCTGGGTCTATGGGGCTTAAGTGGGGGTGTAGGGGGGCCTATAGGGAGGCTTTGTGGGACTATGGAGTCTGTGGGGGCCAATGGGGGGGGTGTAAGGGGGTGTGTTTGGGAGTATGGGGGCCTGCGGGGGGGGCTGTATGGGACTGTGTGGGTATGGGGTGGGGTGTATGGGGAGACCTATGTGGGACTATGGGGTCTGTGGGGGCATATGGGGGGGGCCTGTGTGGGACTGAGAGGGTCTGTGGGGTGCCTGTGTGGGACTATGGGGTCTGTGGGGGCATATGGGGGGGGCCCGTGTGGGACTGTAGGGTCTGTAAGGGCCTGTATGGTGGTGTAGGGGAGTCTGTGTGGGACTGTAGGGTCTGTAGGGGTCTACGTGGGGGTGTAGGGGGGCTTGTGTGGGACTATGAAGCCTGTGGAAGCCGATGGGAGGGCTATGTGGGACTGCTGGGTCTGTGGGGGCTTAAGTGGGGGTGCAGGAGGGTGTAAGGGGGGCTTTGTGGGACTATGGAGTCTGTGGGGGCCTATGGGGGGCGTAAGGGGGTGTGTTTGAGAGTTGGGGGCCTGTGGGGGGATCTGTATGGGACTGTGTGGGTATGGGGGAGCGGGGGGGGGTATATGGGGAGACCTGTGTGGTACTGTGGGGTCTGTGGGAGCCTGTGGGGGGGGCTGTGTGGGTCTGAGAGGGCCTGTGGGGGTATATTGGGGGGGGGGGCTGTGTGGGACTGTGGGGTCTGTAGTGGTGTAGGGGGGCTTGGGTGGGACTGTGGGGCTTGTGGAAGCCTGATGGAGGGGGACCTGTGTGGGACTGCTGGGTCTATGGAGGCTTATGTGGGGCTTGTAGGGGGCCTATGGGGGGGTGTAAGGGGGTGTGTGTGGGAGTATGGGGGCCTATGGAAGGTCTGTATGGGACTGCGTGGGTCTGTGGGGGCCTATGGGGAGACCTGTGGGGTCTGTGGAAGCTTATGGGGGGGGCTGTGTGGATCTGAGGTGGCCTATGTGGTGATGTAGGGGGACCTATGGGGGGGGCTTTGTTGGTCTGTGGGGTCTAAGTGGGGTTGTAGGGAGGCCTTTGTGGGTCTGTGTATACCTATGGGGGGGCCTGTGTGGGACTTTGGGGCTTGGGGGGGCTTATGTGGGTCTGTTGGGGCCCTTTGGGAGCGCCTGTGTGGGATTATGGGGTCTGTGTGGGACTGTGGGGGCATATGGGGGGGCCTGTGTGGGACCATAGGGGCTTTAAGGGCCTATGTGGCTGTGTAGGGGGGTCTGTGGAGGCCTATGGCGGGGCCTCCATTGGACTATGGGGTTTGTGGGGCCTATGTGGGGGTTTAAGGGGGTCTGTGGAGGTCTATGGGGGGGGGGCTGTATGGGACTATGGGGCTTGTGGGGGGCTTATGTGGGACTATGGGGCCTGTGAGGACCTATAGGAGTGCCTGTGTGGGGTTATGGGGTCTGTGTAGGGCTATGGGATGCCTATGTGGGGTTATGGGGTCTGTGTGGGTCTTTTGGGGCTTATGTGGGGTGCCTGTGTGGGACTATTGGGGTTTGTGGGGGCCTGTGTGGGACTATGGGATCTGTGGTGGCCTATATGGGAACACTGGGGGACTTGTGTAGGACTATGGTGTCTGTGGGGCCTTTTGGGGAGGCCTGTGGGGGGCTACATGGGGGTGTTGGGGGGCTTGTATGGGACTGTGGGGCCTGTGGAAGCCTATGGGGGGGGCCTATGGGACTGCTGGGTCTGTGGGGCTTAAGGGGGGGGGGTTTATAGGGGGGCTTTGTGGGGCTATGGAGTTTGTGGGGGCTTATGGGGGGTGTAAGGGGGTGTGTGTGTCTGTGAGGGGGTGTATGGGGAGACCTGTGTGGTACTATGGGGTCTGTGGGAGCCTGTGGGGGGGGGCTGTGTGGGTCTGAGAGGGCTTGTGGGGTGCCTGTTTGGGACTATGGGGTCTGTAAGTGCCTATGTGGTGGTGTAAGGGGGTCTGTGGGGGCCAATGGGGGGGCCTACGTCGGACTGTAGGGTCTGTGGGGGTCTACATGGGGGGGGGGGGGGGCTTGTGTGGGACTGTGGGGCTTGTGGAAGCCTATGGGTGGGCCTGTGTGGGACAACTGGGTCTATGGAAGCTTATGTGTGGGGTGTGGGGGGGGCCTGTGTGGGTCTGTGGTGCCCTACATGGGGGTGTAGGGGGGGTTGTGTGGGACTGTGGGGTCTGTGGAGGCCTGCATGGGGTGTAGGGAGTCCTGTGTGGGTCTTTTGGGGTCTGTGTGGGTCTGTGGAGGCCTATGGGGGGGGGGGGGGGGCTGTGTGGGACTGTGGGGTCTGTGGGGGGTCTGTAGGGGTCAGTGTGGAACTATGGAGTTTGTGGGGAGGGTCTGTAAGGGGTCAGTGTGGGACTGTGTGGTCTGTGGGGGGGTCTGTAAGGGGTCAGTGTGGGACTGTGGGGTCTGTGGGAGGGTCTGTAGGGGTCAATGTGGGAGTGGGTGGGGGGTCTGTAGGGGTCAGTGTGGGACTGTGGGGTCTTTGAGGGGGGGGCCTGTAGGGGGTCAGTGTGGGACTGGGGTCTGTGGGGGGTCTGTAGGGGTCAATGTGGGACAGTGGGGTCTGTGGGGGGATCTGTAGGGGGTCAGTGTGGGACTGTGGGGTCTGTAGGGTTCAATGTAAAACTATGGAGTCTGTGGAGGAGTCTGTAGGGGTCAGTGTGGGACGGCGGGGTCTGTGGGGGGTCTGTAGGGGTTGGTGTGGGATTGGGGGGTCTGTAGGGGTTGATGTGGGACTATGGAGTCTGCGGGGGGGTCTGTAGGGGTCAGTGTGGTCTGCGGGGGGGTCTGTAGGCATCAGTGTGGGACAGTGGGGTCTATGGGGGGGATCTGTAGGGGTCAGTGTGGGACAGTGGGGTCTGTGAGGGGGTCTGTAGGGGTCAGTGTGGGACTGGGGGGGGGTCTGTAGGGGTCAGTGTGGGACTATGGGGTCTGTGGGCGGGACTGTAGGGGTCTGTAGGGTTCAATGTAAAACTATGGAGTCTGTGGAGGAGTCTGTAGGGGGCAGTGTGGGACGGCGGGGTCTGTGGGGGGTCTGTAGGGGTTGATGTGGGACTGTGGGGGGGGTCTGTAGGGGGTTGGTGTGGGACTGGGGGGTCTGTAGGACCAATGTGGGACTATGGAGTCTGTGAAGGGGTCAGTGTGGGACTGGGGGGTCTGTGAGGGGATCTGTGTCAATGTGGGACTGGGGGGTCTGTGGGGGGCTCTATAGGCGGTCATTGTGGGACTGTGGGGTCTGTGGGGGGATCTGTAGGGGTCAGTGTGGGACTGTGGGGTCTTTGGGGGGGGATCTAGGTGTCAATGTGAGACTGTGGGGTCTGTGAGGGGATCTGTGTCAATGTGAGACTGTGGGGTCAGTGTGGGACGGGGGTCTTTGAGGGTCAGTGTGGGACTATGGGGTCTGTTTGGGTGTCTGTAGGGGTCAGTGTGGGACTGTGGGGTCTGTGGGAGGGTCTGTAGGGGTCAGTATGGGATAGGGGGGGTCTGTGGGGGTCAGTGTGGAACTGTAGGGTCTGAGAGGGGGCCTGGAGCATTGGACACAGGTTTGGGTGCCACAAGGTGAGAATGACATCAAGCTGTTGGAGAGCATCCGGTGTGGAAAGAGGGGGGCTGTGGAGGTGGGGAAGGGTCTGAGGACCCCAAGGAACGGGACGTGAGCTGAGCACCGTGGGTAACCAGGGGTGGGCAGGGAGCTGCTGTGTTTACTGACCCCTCCTGGGGGATCTGAGCAGTGCTGTGAGGTGGGAAGGAATCGGGGAAGAGGAGCCGGGGGTAAGCGGGGAAGCAGAGCCTGTTTTTTCTCTGCTCCTTCTCACGATTCTCTGACTCTTTCTCTTAGGAAGAAGAGACAAAGCGGCTGCTGGAGCCGGCAGCCAGCCCTCCCAACAAGGCACTGAATGGAGCAGAGCAGAGCTGTCACAGCCTGCCCTCAGCCCGCACCGACGAGCAGGCCATGCTGTCCTCCATCCTCGCCAAAACGGCCATGTAAGCCCTCAGGGTTGGGCACAGCTCGAGCTGCCTGCTGTGTTGTGGGCTCCTCTCTGCAAGAGAGGAAAAGAAAAGAGCAATGGAGCAGTGAAGGATTGGGAAAACCAGCCAGGAGAATGGGAAGGAAGTGGGGTTGTTCAGCGTGGGCAAAAGAGGGCTGAGTTGCCCTGTTATCCCCTGAAAGAAGCTGATGAAAGATATGTCAGTCTCTTTTTAAGTCAGGAGTGAGTGGGGGATGCAAGGAATGGCTTCAGGTTGGATATCAAGGAGAGTTTCTTCATGCCGTGGAGTCACCATCCCTTGGTGGACTCCTAATGGAGGCATGGGTTGAGGGGAAACGGTTTGAAGTTGAGGGAGGGGAGATTTAGGTTGGATGTCAGGGGGGAATTCTTTACTCAGAGAGTGGTGAGGTGCTGGAACAGCTGCCCAGAGAGGCTGTGGATGCCCCGTCCATCCCTGGAGGTGTTCAAGGCCAGGTTGGATGGGGCCCTGGGCAGCCTGGGCTGCTATTAAATGGGGAGGTTGGTGGCCCTGCATGTGGCAGGGGGGTTGGAGATTCATGGTCATTGAGGTCCCTTCCAACCCTGGCCTTTCTGTGACTGGGAGGGGGGATGTTGGGATGTGGCACTGAGGGTTTAGTGCTGGGTGAGCTTTTTGGGGTCTTTTCCAACACTGTGAGGCCAAGGTCGTGTCAGAGAACGGTGGTTGGAAAACACCTCCGTGATTTTCAGCCACCCAAAGTGTGTCCCTCAGTGCCACAGTATTAAACGTTTCCACGGGCCATGACTCTGCCACTCCCTGTGCCAATGCATCACCGCTTGTTTGGGGAAGAAACATTCCCTGATAGCCAACGTGACCCTCGTGTCTCTGCAGTAACATCATCGATGTGTCAGCAGCGGATTCGCAGGGGATGGAACAGCACGAGTACATGGACAGAGCCCGGCAGTACAGGTGGGTCTGCGAACCATTTTGGGGGTGTGGGGGGGGTTGGGTGCTTCTCTCCAGCACCCCACTCCCTTCCTGAGCTGAAAACACCCACGTTTCACCCTCCAGCACACGCCTGGCCATGCTGAGCAACAGCCTGACGCACTGGAAAAAGCTCCCACTGCTGCCATCGCTCACCAACCAACCACACCAGGTGCTGGCCAGCGAGCCCGTCCCTTTTGCAGACCTGCAGCAGGTGAGGAGTGAGAGCAGCCCTCCCACATCGCAACCCTTCGACCCCAGGCGTTCCCAACTTGTGCTGACCCCCTCTTTTCACCCCTCTCCCCCCTCCCAGGTATCTCGGATAGCTGCCTACGCCTTCAGTGCTCTCTCACAGATCCGCGTCGACGCGAAAGAAGAACTGGTTGTACAGTTTGGCATCCCCTGAGCCCAACCCAGCACAGCTTCACCGGGTCGGGGTTTTGTTTCGTTGGCTTTTTTTGTTGTTGTTGTTTTTTCTCCTTTTTTTTTGTCTTTATTTCCCCCCCCCCCCCCCCCATCCCCACAGCACAGAACTTGTACATACGCCCCGTTTCCTATCAATCACCCACAAAATGATGGCGGTCTCACTGACCTCCCCACTTTCACCCCCCTCCAGTGCTGCCCCTGTGGCTTTTTCCCCACTGTGTGCATGGGGGGGCAGTGGGGAGGGGGCTGCATCCTCATTGCTGGGGGTCTGGTATTGCCCCCATACCCTAGGAAGGGCAGGCAGGAGCTGGATGCTCCCAGAGGAGAACTTCCAATGGCTTCCTCCGGCCTCTCCTGGTTTATATGGTTTTCTTTTTGGTTTTGTTTTAATTATTCTTCTTCTGCCACCACAGATAAACACATCCAGCCCGCCCCTGCCTCCTCTCTGTTCCACTGGGTCACTGGGCACCGGGCAGCAGTGGGATGCGTGGCTGTGGGTTCATTCATTACCTGCTCTCTTGGCTTGTTTTTTTTGGGGAGGAGGGGGGGTGGAGTTTTGTATGGGATTTGCTTTTCCCCCCTCCCTTACAAACATCTCAGTGCTCCCAGGTGGTTTCTGGCACCCCCTGCTCCTCCTCCTGCCCAAAGACTGGAGGATGCTGCCAAAAAAAAGACCCCCCCACCCCTCCTGACCCCTCATCTCTGACTCAGCACAGCCCCGGGGTGGGCACAGGCTGTACTGACAGGTAACGGTGATGTGGCTGTGCTGGTGGCTCCAGGATGTGGGGGAGAAGCTGTGCCCTAAATTTTGAGATAAACCCAGCCCAGAAGTGACTGTGATAGCATGGGGGTGAGCCCATTTCCCCCCCATCCTCCTGCCTTGTCCCCAGCAGCCCAACCCAGGTGGGACACCAGTGACACAAAGCCTGTGCCCTAAATGACAGAATGCTATGGCTGGGTGCCATGGGGCAGCCCTACAGTGGGGCTGGGTGCCCCCCCTTTTGCTCCCACCTTTCATTGTGAAGCTCGCTGGGGTCAGGGCTGCCTGTGGGTGCCTCCCCACACAGCCACCTCCCTGCGCTCCTGCGGGGTCACAGCACTGAAATCCAGGGTGCTGAGCTGGGGCAGCAAGGCCAGCACGTAGCGCCTGTGGGGAGGAGCTCAGTGGGACAAGCAGCCCAGTGAGGTGGTGGGGGGGAGGGGGGGAGACGGGCTGGGTTCCATCTGCAGCCCCCCCCATACTTACCTATAGCCCCTCTCCTCCTCCATAGGGTTCCCATACAATGTCAGGCGGTGCAGCTGGTTCAGAGCCCCCAGTTTGTCCACCTCACTCAGGCAGCTGATGGTGTTCCCATGCAGGTAGATGCTCTGCAGCCCCCCCAGCGTGGTCAGCACCTGATTGGGGGGGTAGGGAGGGGGGGGAGAAACTGAGGGTCTGGCCCTATAGCCCCCACTGCAGGGCTGTGAGCTTCACCCTCTTCCTCCCTGTCCCACTCACTGGGTCAATGGTGGTCAGGCAGTTGAAGGAGAGGTCGAGCCAACGGAGCTGTGTGGGGTTGGCCAGGAGCTGCTGCAGGGTGGGGTGCAGCCCCCCCAGGCTGCTCAGTCCGGTGTAAGGCAGGCGGAGTGCCAGGGTGGGAGAAGGGCTGCCCGTGGGGGTCAGATCTGCGTGGCAGGGCTGTGAGAACCCAAACCCACCCTATGTGGGGTGAGTTAAAGAGGGGGGGGAGGGAAGCAGTCCATACTCACCCTGCAGGGAACGCAGTGGGAAAAAGGAGAAGTCGAGGGGGGGGATGAGCTCGGGGGGCAGCAGGTGGGCTGGCATCACTGTGGGGCGGGGGCCAGCCTGGCAGTGGGGGCACAGAGAAGCTCACTGAGGGGGCTGTGGGGTCTGACTGCCCCCCTCTGTTCGCACCCTATAGGGCCTGGCACCACTGCAGCCCTACAGCGAGCCCTGCTCCCCCCTCCCAAAGCACCCACCCTCAGCCCCACGCATCCCCACACCCCATGGCAACCCCGTGCCCGTCCCCCAGGCCCCACTGCTGTCCCTATGGCCCACAGCCACCCGCTCCCCCGTGCAGACCCCAATGCCCGCCCCATTTGCCCCGCCACAGCCCCACAAATCCCTTCACCCCATTGGATACCAGGACCCAATGCCCTCAGTTTGCCCCCACGCGTGTCCCTTGGCCTTAATAAAGCCCCTAACCCCACACATAACCCCACACGTACCCCAGTGCCCCCCCCCCAGGACCCCACAGCCCGGCCCCACACGCCGCCGTTGCCTTGGCAACGCGCCCCCCCCCACAACAGCACCACCGCTCCCAGCGTGCCCCGCGCCTCTCGCGAGACTTTGAACTCGGCGCCCGAGATTTCGGAGCCCGCCCGCACTCGGGCGGCGCGGCACCCAATCACGCGATGCGACGTCACCGCGGAGCCAACCAATGGCGGGAGGCGGCAGGGGGCGTTTGAATCCCGGCGGCGGAGGGCGGGGCCTAAAAGGAGGAGGCGGGGCCTAAAAGGAGGGGGCGGGGCTTGAGGTAGGGGTCTGGGTATGGGGCCTAGGAGTGGGGTTTGGGATTTGGGGTCGGGATTTGGGGTCAGGGTTTGGGGTCGGGGTGTTGGTCTGGGGTGTGAGATTTGGGGTCAGGGTTTGGGGTCTGGGTGTGGGATTTGGGGCCTGGATGTGGAGTTGGGGTGTGGGATTTGGGGTCTGGGGTCTGGGTTTGGGATTTGGGTTTGGGGTCTGGGTGTGGGATTTGGGGTCGGGGTTTGGGGTCTGGGTGTGGGATTTGGGGTCTGAGTTTGGGGTCGGAGATCGGGGTTTGGGATTTGGGGTCAGGGTTTGGGGTCTGGGTTTGGGGCCTGGGTGTGGGGTTTGGGGCCTGAGGTCGGTGTGGGGTGTGGGCTCTGGATCTGGGATCTACAGTGTGGGATGTAGGATCTGTGGTTGGGGTCTGAGGCCTGGATTGTGGCCTTGGGCCTGGGGTATGGGATCAGAGTTTGAGGTCAGGGTCTGGGCCTGGAGCCTTGGGTCAGGATCTGGGGCTGGAGCTGGGGTGTGGGGTCAGGGTCTGGGGTCTGGATCTGTAGTATGGGCCTGGGGCTTTGGGGCCGGGGGGGGGGGTCTGGGCCTGGGATGTGGGATCAGGGCTTGGGGCCTTGAGTCAGGATTTGGGTTGTGGGGCCTGGATCTGGGCCTGGCCTCTGGGTCCGGGTTTGAGGTCTGGGATGAGGGATGTGGAATCTGGGGTCTGGGCACGAAGGCCGGGATTGGGACCTGCACTCTGGGGTCTGGCTTTGGGGTGGAGCTGTGGGGTCTGGCTTTGGGATCCGCGGTCGGAACCGCGTGCTGTGAGGCTGCGTTTGGCCGTGCGTGCGGAACCCATCCCTGCACAGCGTTTTGGTGCCGTGCGCCTTTAACGCGCGCAGCGGCCGTGACGTGGGGCGGCGTTGGGCCAGGAAGGGAAACCATCTCCTGGAGCAGCCCCAGCGCGGACCCAACAACTTTTCTTTGTGCAGATTCTTCGGTGCCCCCCCACTGCTGCCGGCCGGGGGGGGGAGGGAAGGGTTGCTTGGATGGAGGATTGACGCCGGGGGGGGGGCACAGGGCACGGCAGCGGCGCTCCGGTAAGAGCCCAACAAAGACTTTTGTGTGCCTTCCGTGTTTGTTTGCAGCGGGGAGGAGGAGGAGGAAGAGGAGAGGACGGAAAAGGAGGAGGAGGCAGCGGTGGGGGGTTGGGGGGGGGGAGGAGAGGGGGGCAGCCCTTGGCTCGCAGCCCCCCGTGGCTTGCAGCCCCCCATTCTGGGTGCTGTGCCGAGTTGCGCTCGCCAACATCCGGGTGCTCTGTGCCCCCCCCCAGGGGTGTGTGCCCCCCCCTCCACCCTGCTGGGTGTGAGCCCCACAGATTGGGGCTGTGTGGGGTTGGGAAGCAACACCAGGTGCTCCCTGGGGGGGGGGTTTGGGGTCTGTCCTCCCCCCACAATGCTGTGCCCTGAGGAGGGTGCTGCCTTGCGTAACGCTGTGTTGTGACGGAGCGGGCACGGAGGGGGGGGGGCAGGAACAACAACACAGGGATGGCACTACTGGAGCATTTTGGGTCCCCTCCTGTTGTGCCTAAGAGAGGAAAGATGGGGGGAACGTTGGGTCCTTTCCATTTGCTCCTTCCCGCGGCTTTGGGTCCGGGTTGGTGCCGCCAATGGAGGAGGAGGAGGAGGAAGAGGAGGAGGAGGAGGAGGTGGGAGTGCCGTAGCTCAGAACGCGGGGAAATGGGGGCACGGTGCTGTCACTGCAAGGATGTCACCATCCTGCTGTCACCGAGCCCCAGTGCCCGGTGTCCCCCCCACCCCAGTGCCACCGGACACAAACAGAGCCCCTCTAGGTTCTGCCTTCCACCCTGCCCTGCCCGGGGGGGGGAGTGGAGGGGGGGCACAGGGAGCTGCAGCCCTTGGGGACCCCCATCCCCACGTGGTGTTTTTGGGTTATGTCCAGCCCCTGGGGCGGGGTTGTCAGGGTGGCACCCGGGACATTGGAGGCAAAGGTCGCCATGGGGGGGAGCTGCAGGGGGAGGGCAGCTGGCAGTGATCCCATGGGTGCATGGCAATGGCACTGAGCGGGGCCGGGGGGGGCCTTCCTGTGTGGGTGACCACTGTGGGCACAGAGGGGACCCCCATGTCACCACTGTGTCTTGAGGAGCAGCGCTAGGGAGGAGCCAAGGGATGGGGACGTGGTTTGCACTGTGCTGCTTCCCTGCGTGGCCAAACCCTGTGTGTTCTGGGGGGCGGACGCTGGGCCCCCCCTGATAGTGGAGGGGAGACTTCTGCTGCCTGGAGATAGCAGAGAGCTGGGGGCAGGGAGGTGACTCCTGCAGGATGGACGCGGGGACACGTGTGGTGACGGGTGGTGGGGCAGGAAAGGGGGCAGCACCCCATGGCTGAGATCCTCGGTGGCACAATGGTGGTGACAGCGCTGTCACCAGCCCCTCCCAGCCCCCACTGTGCTGTGCGAGATGTTGGGCTTCTAAAGGAGCGAGGAGGGGGGGGAGCTGGGATGTGCCCTGTGGTCGTGTGAAGGCCAAACACATCCTCTCCTGGGCTCCCTGAGGGTGCTCCTGGCTCTGAAAGGAGGAAAGAATGGCGACCTCATGCACACTGCGAGGTGCCCGGGCACCACCATGCTTGGCACTGTGCTCCCCTGCTCCCCCCGAGCCCCACGTTCCCAGGGAATGTAGGTCACCCGACTACAATCACTGCTCTGTGCCGTGTGCTGCTGGCTGTGCCGCTGTCCCCTGCCGACGTGGGGCTGGGAACGTCGTGCTGTGAGGACAGGGGACACCCACTGCTGTCCCCGAGCACTCCGCCGGGCTTCTCCCTCCTAAAAATGAACATGTTGGCTGCTTCCTTCGGTAACGGAGGGACACATCCTTCTTCCTCATGTGCAAAAGCAGAATTGTGATGTTTGGTTCTTTAATTGCTTTTAATTTTTCCATGTTTGTTGGTGTTTCCAGGTCTGGGCGTTACACTGGCAGCCTCGCAGCGATGCCGCTCCACACCACCAGAGCCGCCGCGCTCCTTGCTTGGGTAACACACAGTGATGGTGCTGGGAGGGGCTGCAAGGACCCCGGGGGGCTCAGGCTTTGGGGCTGGGGACAAGAAGCCACAGTGCTGCTTCCTGAGCTCCCCCCTTCATTTCTAGGTGAACAGCACCAAGGTGTGCATGGAGCCGCTCGGCGGTCTGTCCCAGCTGCAGGACTGCCGTGTTTTCATCCAGATCATCAATAAGATGTGAGTGACCAGGGCTGGGAGTGTAATTTCCCCCCACTCCCCACCCCCCGTGCAGCGGGAGTTGCTCTCCCTCCCCAAATGCTGCTGGGAGAAGGAAGGGGTGTGAACACTTCTCCTGGAGGGAGGGTCCTGAGGAAGCTTTGGGTCCATGAAGAAGCACCCCATGGAGTGGGCACAGACCCCTCCCCACTGACCCATCACAGCACAGGGACAGCTTTTGGGGCGGGGAGGGGCAGAACTCCAATCTTGAGAGCTGCATCCGTCACTTGCAAGCGTGAGGGTGATTAAAGCTGGCGTGTAATTAGTGCCCCAGCGAGGCCGTGCTCCCGCAGCCGGTCCTGAGGAGCTCAGTCCTTGCTATAATTATCTCCAGCACGGTGTAACAAGAGCTGCTCGGAGCAGGGCGGGGAGGAAGGAGCCATGCACTGAGATATATTTAGTCAGAGCTGCTTCACCTCTCCGGCTGCGCTTTGGCTGGGATTAGCCAGGATCACAGCACCATGCGCTCACCCCACAGCCAATCCCTGCACCAGATCCCCCCGTTTGTGGTGTTGTGAGGGTGAGCACTGTCGGCAGAGCGTGGCTGGCAGGCACGTGGTCTGCATTTGTGTTGGCTACGCTGAGCAGAAGCGTTGGATGAGAGCCACGACAGCCAGCTGCGGTTCCTTCCTTAAACCCAGCAGCTTTGCTCCCCTCTGTGATTTGCCCTTCACAGAAGCGAGCCCCAGAGCACAGCATGCAGTGTGGTGTGCTGATCCTGGGGGGGCTGGAAGTCCTGGATCTCCCCCCCCCCGCCCCGGTTTTATCGGGGCTGCCAGCAGCAGGGATTGCTCACTTTGCTGCCAGGCAGCTTGGGGAAAACCCCGTCTTGCAGAGAGCCAAAGAGCCGCCTCTGGGCTGTTCAACAAAGTGAAGCTGTGAAAGCAGCCTTTGTTCCACCTCTTGCATAACACTCACACTGCCTGTGCTCTCTTGCAGCCACAGGACTGAGGAGGGGGAGTCTGTCCTGGAGCAGCCCCTGGCAGAGCGAGCAGCCTTCATCTGTGGCTTCCTGCAGAGTAAGAACCTACCATGATCCCATCCTGCAGCCTGGCCCCTTCCCTGCAGGCACACATCCGTGGTTCCCTTGGGTGCCCGGATGCTGTGTCCCAGCAGTGGGCTGCATCTCCTTCTCCTCTTCCTGCTCTTCCTTGCTCGTGTGCTTGGAAACCTTCTTTTGCATTGCAGAGCTCTGCAAGCACAAATCGGCCACGGAGAACCTGGTGTCAGCACAGAAGCTGCTGGAGGGAGAAGAGCTGGAGTTGGCCAAGGTACCTCAGTGCCACGCGGGTCTTCTGGCCCATCACACGTCCTCTCTGCCATGAGAAAACGTGGGGTATCCTGGTGGGACTGCAGTGCCCCCGGGGCTGATGGTGGCTCTGAGATGGTGGCTGCACCTCGAGGAGCGTTGGCGCGTGCCTGGTGCCACCTGACTCCCCCTGACACACTGCCTGCTTCCAGGTAGCCGTGCTGCTCCTGTACCACAGCTCCATGAGCAGCAAGAGCCCCTGGGATTGGAATGAGTTCGATTACCAGGTCCAGGTAATGCCCCGAGGTCCCAGGGTTGGGTGTGCGCCCACACCTCCATCCCAGAACTCACCTGGAGCCCTGCTCTCATGGCTCCTGTCCCACAGGTCGAGCTGGCTACCATCCTCAAGTTTGTGCTGGACCATGAGGAGAGCCTGAGTGAGAACCTGGAAGCATTCCTGCAGCGCAGAGGTGAGTGTGGCACTTGGTCAAGCCTGGTGCCAGCTGTCAGCAGTGGTGTGTGCAGGGAGAAAAGAGGAGAGGTCTGTCCCAGCTGGGATCTGTGCTTCCTGTACACTTGGGGCTTCGGATCTGAGCCTTCATCCTCCTGATTCCTTCCTCCTGGTATGAAACCAAAACCTGAACCGTGCTCCTTGCCTCCCAGCACCGCTGTCCTCGCCCGGCACATCCAGCAGCAGCTCTGAGGAGCGCTCGCCAGGGCTCTCCAAACCGCAGGTGCGCTTCCTGGAGCTGCAGAAGATCGCCTCCTCCTCCTCCAGCATGAACAAGTACGTCCTTGTTCTCTGGCACGTTTTTGGGGGGGACATGGGGGTGTCACCGGGGATGTCCTTTGCCAACAGCAAGCACGGACACTTTCCAGAGCAGCTGGTGTCTCCTCGTGTCCTGGGCTGGGTTGCAGAGGGCTGGACTCTGTATCTCTGATGCTAAGCAGTGTTCCTCCTGCAGCATGCTCCCTGGAGCACCAGCCTCACCTGTGGGGGATGTCCTGCAGACCCCTCAGTTTCAGCTGCGAAGGTTGAAGAAGCAGCTGGCTATCGAGAGGGAGAACCGGGACGAGCTGGAGATGGAGCTGGCAGAGAACCGCAAACTCATCACTGAGAAGGGTGGGTGCCTGGGGGGGTGTCCTGGGCACAGGGAGGGGTCTCCAGGACAGGGACCTGTGGGTTTGGGATTTTCTGTGATGGCTTTGACCCCACTAGAACCATGCTCAGGTCCTGAGCCCAGATGAGCACAGTTTGCAGCTTCAGAGCAAGGATGTTGGGGTTGGCTCTGCTTTGCTCCAGTTCCTCCTTCCCTTTTTCACTCCCTTAATAAATTCTGGGCAACCAGTGGTGCCTGAATGATGCCAGTGCTGCCCAGCCTGGCTCCTTGTGCGTTACCTTTCCCCCGGGCAGAGGGATGAGTGTCCCACACTGTGCTGGGGGCTCAGCTTAGCAGCAAGGGGTGGTGATGTGCCTTTCTCGTGGTGATGTGCCCTCCTCTTCACGTTCCCCAGAGGCTCAGATCAACATGATGCAGCACCGCATCGACCGCTTGGCTCTGCTCAATGAGAAGCAAGCTGCAGACCAGCTGGAGCCCAAGGAGATGGAGGAGCTGAGGGAGAGGAATGAGAGGTAACGCCCGCAGGTTTCTGTGTCCCTGAAAACTTTTGGGGTGATATTGGATGCTGTTTCCTAAAGGTTTCCATTGCTGGGGCCCAGCTGTTGGATTTGGTACAGGAATCTTCAGTGCAGCCACCGAGCTCACGATGGGCTGCAGCCCAGAAGCTGCTTTTGGTCTAAAACTATAACTCCTGAGAGTGGGTCTTTGAGCTCCCATCCCCTTACTGATTGTTAGTTGCAGCAGATCTGAGCTGGGCTAGAACTGCCACTGCCATGCTGCATCTCACTCTGCCCTGTCCCCTGTCTGCAGCCTGGAAGCTGTTTCACTGATTTATTTTTATGTTGCAGAGGTTCTAACTGGAATCCTGCAGCTCTGGAGAGTAGTCAGGGCCACACAGAGCTCAAACACCAACATCCCCAGCCATGTTCTGCTTCGTGGCTTGTCAGGGCCCCACTTAGGGCTTTCTCAGCACCACGCAGAGATGCCCACATACCCTGGTGTCCCCAGCGATGCCCTCTCTTCCCTTGCTCTTGCTGAGGTGTGCCACTGCTCTCCCACAGCCTGCTGGTGCGCTTGCATGAGGCCCTGAAGCAGTGCCAGGATCTGAAGACTGAGAAGGGCCAGATGGACCGCAAAATCAACCAGCTCTCCGAGGAGAACGGGGACCTCTCCTTCAAGGTACGGGGCTGCGCTCCTGTTTTGCATCTTGGTGGCAGTACTCCTTGCAGACAGCCCTTGGAGCAAGGGCAGCATCAGCCTTAAGAACAAAAGCTTCATTGGCAGTGGGCACAAAGTACATTTTGGGTTTGCCCTTTGTGGTCTGTAAATGTTGCCTGCATTCAGCATCTTGGATGTGGTGTGGCTGATGAAGCCCTGCATGCACCCGGATTTGGGATGGCCTCCAATGTTTCCATTGAGCTGAGCTGACTTCCCTGCTTCCCTCACAGCTGCGGGAGATTGCCAGCCACCTGGTGCAACTGCAGGATGCCCTGAATGAGCTCTCCGAGGAGCACAACGCTGCGCTGACGCAGTCCCAAGCAAAGCAGGTGCAGCTGGAGGGCGAGCTGAGGGCTGTGCTGCAGGAGAAGGTGAGGGGTTGGGGATGGGTGTCCCCCGAGAGCAGGAAGTGTTCCCCACCTCCTGCCCTGCTCCATCCCCTGTCTGTGTCTGCAGAAATGCCTGGAAGAGAAGGTCGAGATCCTCCAGGGGAAGATTTCCCTGCTGGAAGACCAGCTGGCCAAGCTGGGGCACTGCAGCACGCAGGAAAAGGGAGAGGTCATGGGCGATGTCCTGAAGGTACAGACAGGTTGTCTGTGATGAGAGCGAGCTCAAAGCTCTTCCAGTCACAGCAGTGCTCAGCAGCCCATCCTGCTGTGCCCCAGCATGCAGCAGTGAGGGGACAGAGCTGGGTGCTCCCTTCAGGGTGCCTGCTGTGGGGCTGAGCATGCCATCCGCATGGTGTTTGAGACTGCAGCTCCCTGCTGGCTGCCCCAGTGGGGATGGGGCTGCTTCTGCACAGTGGAGGAAAGGCTCTCAGAAATGCCTGAAGTGAAGGCAGGGCTCGGCTTGTTGGGGGTGCGGTGGGTTCGCTGGCTGTAAAGTTCTTGTGGAATTGTTGTGTGCTGCTCGAATGATGTCTGGGGATGTTTTTGTTATGTTTTCCCTCCTTCCTTTTCTCTCCGCCAGCTGGAAGAGCTGAAGCAGGAGGTGTCCAGCCTCACCACCAAAGGCATCGAGCTCCAAGCCTCCGTCCTGCGGCTGGAGGAGGAGAAGAGCCAGCGGGATGCAGCACTGCAGGCGGAGCGCAGCCGCTTCGAGGTGGAGAAGGTCCAGCTTGGCACCCACATCTCCACCCTGCAGAGCTCCGTCTCTGAGCTGCACCTGGCCAAGGAGAAGCTGGAGCAGGAGCTGCGGGCGCAGGAGGCGCGCCTGACGGCCCAGGCAGACGCACTGACAGCGGAGGTGGGCAAACTGAGTGGATTCCTGCAGCAGCAGGAGCAGGAGGCAGCTGGGCTGCGGCTGCAGGCAGAGAAGGAGCGGGCGCAGGCAGAGGAGTTGCGGCGCCGGGACGTGGCCTCCCAGGAGGCTGTCAGCGAGCTGAGCCGGCGCGTGGAGCAGCTGGGTGCCAGCCTGAAGCACAGCGAGGAGGAACTGGCACGGGTCACGCAGGAGGCGGAAGGGAAAACCAGGCAGCTCGGGGCTGAATGTGAGAAAGCTGTCCAGGAGAGGGATGCAGCCCTGCAGCAGCTGCAGCACTTGCAGCAAGCCAAGGAAATGCAGCTGGCAGCCCTGAGCAGCCAGCTGCAGAGCCTGGAGGCGGCCAGCAAAGCTTCGTCTATGGAAATGCAGCAGGAGAAAGCTGAGTTGAATGAGAAGGTCCAAGAGCTGCAAGCCCGTGTCCTCGAGCTCAGTGCACAGTGCCAGCAGAGCTCTGCCCAGGCGGGGAGTGCCGAGACGCTGCGAGCCCAGCTGCGGGAGCTGGAGGGCAAGCTGAAGGAGAGCCAGCAGAAGCTGGCTGACAAGGAGAAGGTGGCCAAGGAGAACACGCGCCTGCAGGAGCGGCTGCTCTTCCTGGAGGAGTCGGTGCGCAACACTGAGGGCATCCTGGAGGACGAGAAGAGGAGGGCAGCTGAGAGTCTGGAGGGGAACCTGGCCAGGATTGCAGAGCTGGAGGCGGAGAAGCAGCAGCTGGTGCAGCGTGGTGAGCAGGCCCTGCAGGAGCGAGGAGAGGAGCTGGCCAGGAGGCAGGCACTGGAAGCACGGCTGCAGCAGGTGGCAGAGGAGCGTCGGGAGGAGACAGCAGCCCTGCAGCGGCAGCTGGCCGAGGTGGCCAAGGGGGAGGAAGGAGAGCGTGGCAGGCTGGAGAAGAGGCTGCAGGAGCTGAGCCGGGAGAACAGGCAGGCCTGCCAGCGGCTGCAGGCCGAGCAGGAGAGGGTGGCAGACCTGGAAGCCCGCATGGCACGCATGGCCAGTGAGCAGCAGGAGCAGCTGGCTGCCCTCCAGGCCCAGCTGGCCAGCACTAAAGAGAAGGAAGGCAAGGAGCAGGAGAAGCTAGCGAGTGCTGAGCGCGTGGTGAAGTTAGAGGCAGAGGTGCGGAAGGCAAGCGAAGCGCTCGAGACCATCTCCAAGGAGCTGTCACAGGAGAGGCTGAAATCCAAGGAGCTGGAAGCTGTGGCCACGCAGGAGGCCGGCGAGGTGGCCCGGCTGAGCGCGGCGCTGGAGGAGGCAGCACGGGAACGTGGGCAGGAGCTGGCACGGCATGAGGAGGAGGCAAAGCGCCTGCAGAAGGAGCTGGAGGACGCCAGGGCTGATTGTGCCGCTGAGAAAGCACGCAAGGCAGAGCTGGAGGTACAGCTGCAGAACTCCATCAACGAGCAGCGGGTGGAGCGCTCGGCGCACCAGCAGGAGCTGGCGCGGTCCCTGGAGCTGATCGAGGAGAAGGAGGGAGAGCTGGATGAGCTGCGGCTGAAGAACGTCTCGCGGGGCGAGGAGCTGAGGGACCTGCAGAAGACAGTCAGCAAACTGAAAGGGGAGCTCGCCTCGGTGGAAGCGGTGAAGGAGCGGGCGTCCAAGATGGACAGCGAGCTGCAGGGCTTCCTGGAGGCTGCCCGGAGTCGGGACGCTGAGGTGGACAGCATCAAGGCAGTGTACGCCAAGGAGGCATCACTCAAAAACCTGGAGGAGAAGATTCGCCACCGAGAGCAAGAGTCTGGCTCCAGCCAGGACCTCTACCAGGAAAAACTGAAAGAGGCCCAGATGCTGAGCGTGGAAGTGGAGCGGCTGGAGCAGAAGTGCCGGGAGCAGCAGGACACCATCACAGGGCTGGAGAAAGCCGTGGCTGAAGGCCGGGCTGCTGCGTCCCAGCAGCAGCAGGCAGAACTGGAGGCATCACGGAGGGAAGTGGCGCAGCACCGGGAGGCGGCGGCAGAGCTGCAGAGGCAGCTGGAGGCCTCACGCTCAGCCCAGGCCCTGCAGGATGGCACCGTGGAGAGCCTGAGGAAGGAGCTGCAGGACAAGAGCAAGGAGCTTGCCCAGAGCAAAACGGCTGTGGCTGCTGCTGAGAAGGAGCTGGCGTCCCTGCGTGCTGCAGCGCAAGAAAAGGGCCACCTGGAGGAGGGCTGGAAGGAGCAGCTGTCACAGTGCATCCAGGAGCTGGAGAGGAAGAACAGCCTGCTGGGCAGCCTGGAGCATGAGGTGTCCATCCTGCACCGGCAGCTCACTGAGAAGGAGGGCGAGAGCAAGGAGCTGAAGCGCCTGATCATGGCCGAGTCGGAGAAGAGCAAGAAGCTGGAGGAGAGGCTGCGGGTGCTGCAGACCGAGATGGCCACGGCCGCGTCGCGAGCGGCTGAACGCTGCTCACTGATGAAAGTGGAGGTACAGCGATGCCAAGAGGAGATGGAGAAGCAGCGGATGACCATCGAGGCACTGAAGAGGGACCGCCACTGCCAGAGCGAACGCGAGGAGGAGCTGCGGCAGGAGGTGAAGGTCTGCCAGGACAAGTTCTTCCAGAAGGAGCAGCTCCTCTCCTCCCTGCAGCAGGAGCTGGGCAGTGCCCAGGCGTTGGCCGGAGAGGTGGTGCCGCTGAAACACCTGTGCCAGCAGCTGCAAGCTGAGCGTGCCTCGCTGGAGAGCAAGCACCGCGAGGACCTGGAGCAGAGGGCGAAGGCCACCAATGCGCTGCAGGCGGAGCTGGCCCGGGTCAGGCTGGAGGTGGCCGAGCTGCCGGCCCTGCGTGACAGAGCAGCTGAGCAGGAGCGTGCGCTGCAGCGGCTGCAGAAGGAGGCAGCGAGCTCCAGCGAGAGGCTGGCAGCCCTACAAGCAGCCAACGGCCGGCTGGCTGAGGAGAACCGTGCGCTGAATGAGAGCGTGAGCCGCGGGCAGCAGCGCCTGGATGCTGAGCTGGGGCAGGTGAGGGAGAAGCACACACGGGAACTGGAGTGCGTGAGGCTGGAGGCGGAGAAGGCGATGGCCAACAGCAGGCAGGAGGCCGAGGAGGCGGCCAGGAAGCTGGAGGCGATGAGCAATAAGTATGAGAACGCCAAGGT
>NC_143436.1:195258162-195283162 GCF_987193195.1 Phasianus colchicus | reverse complement strand
TGGTGGGTGCCTTGTCCATAGAGACACTTAAGGTCAGGCTGGATGGGCTCTGAGCACCTGATGGAGCTAACCCTGGCTCACTGCAGGGGGGTCGGACTAGGGACTAGGGTCCCTTCAACTCAAACAATTCTATGATATTATGATATATGCAAAGCTGAGAGCCTAAATACTTGGAGTTGGGCTTTGAGACTTAGCTGTGGTGCCTGCTACAGGGTAGAAAGACAAGATGGTGAAAAGCAAATCAAATCTCGATACCTTCTTCTTCCTCACAGTATGGAGAGAGAGCACAAAAGATGCCCTAATGCAGGCAAACTTCAGATCATGTGCACTTAAACACCCTATGGAAGGATTCACCCTGCTTCTCTTCATGCATGTAAAAGGTGGATGTGTGGTCTCAAACAGCTCCCTGCATTCCATGACATGTCCAGAAAGCATCTCTTGATGCTTGTGTTTGATGTCTATCATAAGAGTAGGCATCTGTAAAGTCCTTTCTCTGCTGGCTGCACGCAGGGCATTGAATGCACTGGCTCCAAAACATCTAATTTAAGAGTAAGAAAGTTGTCAAAGGAAGATGTGGGTGCCCCATCCATGTAGGCATTCATGGACAGGCTAGATGGGGCCCTTGGCACCCTGTTTAAGTGGGGGGCAAGCAGCCAACAGCAAGGGGTTGGAACTGGGTGGGCTTTAAGGTTCCTTCCAACCCAAACCATTCCGTGATTCTATGACTGATTCTGAGTTTCAATGAAAAAATCCCACCTTTTCAAGAGACGGTGAGGGGAAAGCCTCAAGTGGCAAAGGCTGGGTCAGAAGGATGGGAATTAAACACAGCACAAAGTCTGTGGTGAAAGGAGGAGTAAAGCAGGAACCTCTTGTCCTAATTTCACTGCCTATCCCCAAGTTTCTCACCTAAACACACTGCATCCCACACAAGAGACCTTCCCTGGCATCTCATTTTATTGTGCCATTTATGGGAGATGCTCACTTGAGGTTAGCCCACATCCCATTATTTACTTTGTGCGCAGCTTCAAACCAGAGCAGAAACAGAGGGCAGGAAACCAGATGGGTGCTGGAGGGGTTTGTTTGTTTGCTTTGCAGTAAGCAACTAATCGATCGCTTGCTTAAGCAAAGAAATGAGATAGCAATGTTTTCACTTTGTTTGCAGTGACATTACCTCAGAGGAAACTCGATCCAGACTTGACCACACTCCTTGGTATTTCTTCACCCTCCTCCCCCCTCCCCACTTCGTTTTTAACACCCTTCGCAAAATCCAAAGGTTAAAAGGTCCACCAAAAAAGCATGTTATCTGTCAAGCATCCCCTGTGGCTGGAGATTATCCCCACTGCCCTCCCTCCTGCTCTCAGCTCCTGCCTCGCATGACCATTGGTCCCAGTGGGAGCTGGTAGGGGCTGACACTAGAAACTTCATAAGTGGTTCATGCGAGCATTCAAGTGTGTGCCTTTCCTTTGCTATCAACAAGGAGAAGAAAAAGCAAGCCTAAATCATGCATATTTTGCAAAGAAGATTGAGGCATGTTGTTAGCACAAGCCCCGAGTCCACACACTTGAAATCAATGAATGCCCAGAGAAGTGCAACACGCACTGCTCTTTAAATGGCTCAAATAACAGAGCTGCAGAACCGTGTAACAGAGCAGCAGTGACTACAAAAGGTTCTAAAAATGCCGAGAGATAGCTGGGTACTTACATCCATTTTATCCCATAGCAAATCCCCGTCTGCAGAATCAAGGACAGAAAAGCAGCTAGCAAAAATTGCGGGCTCGGCTTCATTTTCTCCACCGTCCCCCACTTTCAGTAGGAAATCAGCTTCAAGAGGGGAAAATAGGAGGCTTCTGAATCTCCTGTGCGATGTATTTCCTTCAGCCTGTGTGTTGGGGATGCACAACCTGGAAGGAGACAGAGCACGGAGCCACGGTTAGCTCTGAGGTTGGGCGAGTCGCCGTGAAAGAGATCTATTATCCAAATCGCAAAGGAGTGGTTTATGAATCACGATGAAGTTTGGATTATCCCCTCCCTCGCCAAGCCTTGATACAACCTTTCGAGGCAACAGACAGACAAAACGTATGGCTTGAATTACACCCTGAGTTATGGTCTGATTGTGTGTTTCCATTTAACCCTGCATACGGCAAGGCTTCGTTTGCTGTTTGGCTTTATTTCCTCCTCTCTAAAATGTTGGGAAGAAGTTAAAAAAAAAAAAAAAAGAGATAAATCTTAAGACGTGCTCAAATCTCACTCACTCTCCATCTCTCCCTTCCTTCTCTCCAGAGTTTTTTTTTCCTTTTACAAATTAAAAAAAACTACATTTCCCAACTAACGCAGGTGCCCGTGCCCTGCAGATGTTTCAGGCTGATCTGTTGCAACAAATGCGTTCTGCTCTTTCCCTTCTGCTTTCCTTCTCACCTCATTAACTCTGCCTCTCACTTCTTCCAAGTCCTCGGGCACCTGGAGCTCACCGAGCGGCTTTATAAACACGCAGCCCCATCGCTGTAGAGCAGCCCGGAGGGAAAAAAAGCTCTCAGCGATTCCCCCCTCCACTCCATTTTCTTCTTCACTCCAAACAAATAAACAAAGCAGCAAACAAACTCAAATTCTTACAAGGGTCCTCTCTATCTCCAGGGCATGACTTGTTTTAGCAGCGATATTAATAGCAGTAAATGGGTTTCCCTTCAGTTCTCCACTTCAGAAACCGCTTCGGGCTGTTCATTGTGGTCTTTGCGGCGGTTTCCAATGGCAAGCCCACCCCACAAGAAAGCCAACGACAAAACAAGCAGAAAAGCCTGCCTCCTGAAAAGTACTCACCGACATCCCCAAGTCATAGGTTAGTTAAAACTGGAAAAGACCTCTAAGATCATCAAGTCCAACCCCAACCTATCCCACCATGCCCACTGACCGTGTCCCAAAGTGCCACATCTCCACACTTCTTGAACACCTTCACAGACGGTGACTCCACCACCTCCCTGTGCAGCCTGTGCCAATGCATCACCACCCTTTCTAAGTAGAAATGGTTCCTAATATCTCATCTGAACCTCCCCTGGTGCAACTTGAGGCCATTACCTCTCATTCTACAGATGCAACTGCATCCCTCCCAGCACCGTCCTTTCAGAATTTTGGGATGGAGAACAATCAGCATTGGGGACCCCCTTTGCCACCCATTAACTTGGGGCAAATATGTCTCACCTGAGCCCCAGCTCTGGGTTTGTCCCCACTGCACCTTTCTGCCTTGGTGTCCCAATTACAGAAGCAATAGTGGAAGGGAGAAGGAATATTCCTGGGTGTTTGCTCTGCAATCTGAAATGCGTTTTTCCATTCTGGCTGCTATCACAACCCTAGTGTCTGCCTGGTCTAAAGGGTTACTGGAGAAGTGCTGTTATTACAGAGGATTTTAATAAACTCTGAAGGCGAGTTCCCATCTCCCTTGAAGTCCAAGACAAAACTCCAGTGGACAAGAGGAGGTAGGATTTCATTGCCATAGGCTGTTTTCCTTTAATGCCCACTTGGATTTGGGTTTGATGCATCCATTGGAGGGGAAGGCAGCGCTCCCAGGAGCATCCAGACATACTTCTCAGCTCAGGGTATTGCTCTGTCTTTTCATCTCTGGAAGCTCTTTGCTTCCCTCCCCTCCACGAGCACACTGGAAACCTTCAACCCTTAATCCTGCCCATGCCTTTTAGTGTCCATTTAGATATTTCAGACCCCTTATCTCCTTCCCATGAATGGCTAAACAGCACAGAGTTGAGGGCAAGATGTCTCAGACGGTCTCACTATCCAACATCATAGTTCTGTGACTTGAAAAAAAAATCAGGCTTTTCATCAGTCAGTCTGTCTGTCTGTCCATCTATCTGTCTGTCTTTATTTACTTATTTTTCCCAAAGAGAAATAGAAATTATCCAGCTTCCCATCCTGAGAGCTGCAAATTTTGCCCACGATCGCACCCCTGTTACTCAGGGAGGCAATAAAACTCCTTTTTCCACTCACTCCGGCACAGGTTACGTTTGCAAGAGGAATTTGCAAAGGGGAGGGAAGGAGGGAGACTCGTTGGGGGCAGACGTGATGTTTACAGCTCTGCAGAGCTCTGGGTCACTGATCAAACCGGCAGCAAGTGGCCCGCGGTCTCCTCAAACCGGCGCCGTCTTTAACTCAGAGCTCCCTTTTCCTGACACCCTGGGGCTGTTTGCAGGCAGCCCCACTCTTGCATGCAGGAAAAGTTCCTTGCATGCAGCATATGTTCCCATCTGACACCTCTGAGAGTGCAGCTCCAGGATGGGAACAAGCAATGTGGACTATATATAAACATGTGAGTATCCGTCTCACCTTTTCCCAACTTTCCCACTCAAGAAGGAAAGTCACCCAGCTGACTCTTATTTTAAGGGTATTTTATACGAGGGGTAACACATCTCCCAATGACTTGGAGAGAGGATGGGGAGAAGGGGGTGATGTATCCCCCTTCATGCTTTCAGCCCTGTCTCTTGCAGCACCCAGCACTCCAATGTCCCTATATGCTTCTGCATCAACCCTCTCCCATCTAGTCCCCTCCAGTCTTCCCTTTCCCTTACAGCTCCTGGGTGCCTGATCTCCCTTGTAACTGCTTGATCTCCCCTCTCTCTTGCAGCCTCCAGGTTTCTCCTCTTCATCCCCTGGGTTCCACACCCTTCTACACCCTCTAGGTCCCAAATCACCCTTTTGGGTCTCTCCTCTCCCTTTTAGCCTCCAGGTCTCCTTTTTCCCCTGCAGCCTCCGGGTCTCCCCTTTCCCTTCCACCCTTCAATCCTCCCTTCTCCCTCTATTCCCCAACTCTCACTTCTCCCTCCGTTCTCCCCTCTCCTTTACATCCTCCAATTCCCTCCTCTCCCTCCATTCTCCCCTCTTTCCTCATCCTCCAATTCACCCTGCAATCTCCCTCTAGGGGCTCAGCTCCCTCTTACACCCTCCAAACCATCTCCTACCCTCACTCTACCACTCCTACCTCAATCCGGAGACCACTGCCCCATCCCATACCAGGGTAAGGGGGGGGAGGTGTCCCCTCAGCTCCTCACCCCAAAGCCCCCGATCCCCACTTACCTCCACCCGGGGCAGAGCGAGGGCTGAGTCCGGATCCCCTCTGCCTCAGCGGCCCCGCGGAGCCTCCTTATATGCGGTCCCCGCGGCTTTGATACGTGATGTCAGCCCGGATTAGCATAACAAAGGGCTCGGCCGGGAGCGCTCCGCGCCCCGCGCATCCCCTGCGGGTCGGAGCGGTGCTCCGCGGGGCTCCGCGCCCGCAGCGATGCGCAGAGGGGAGGAGGGGAAGGGGAGGACCCCCCTCCATCCCCCCCCCCCATGTTGAGCCCTCCCTTCGGAGCTGCCCCCGCTGCCTCCGGGGAGGGCAGAGTTCCACGAGGTTGGCTCGTTTTAATGAGCAGTAAATAATTAGCAAGAAAAAAAAAAAAAAAAAAGTTTATTAAAAAAAAAAAAAAAAAAAAGCCAAAAATGGTATTTTCACCGGAAAACTTTGAAGCGTGGCCTCTCCGGAGGATGATCAGCGTTCGCTGGCTGCCCGGCTGAAGGACAAAGATACTTTTCAGGCACGGGGCTGTCAGGTGGATTTCCAACTCTTGAGAGGGGAAGAAATCACTTGGTGACGGTCATAGCGCGGCTGCGAGCAAACGTCCCCGCTCTGTCAGCCCCCGGGTGGCACCGCCTCGGCTTCTTCGATCTGCATTTAATCAGTTTGGAAAGTTCAGGTGTTGAGATCTGGGTTGTTTTGTTTGTTTGTTCGTTTGTTTTTCTCTCGTAGCTGTATTGGTGATGGGTGGCTGGGAGTTGCTTGCATCCAGAAGGAAAAGAAGAAGAGAAGAAAGAGAACGTAGAATAGAAGCATAGAATCGTAAAGGTTGGAAAAAAAAAGAAAAACGAGTGAAAAAGAGAGGAAGGGAGAAAGTGAGAAAGGGAGGGAATAAAAAGGAGAAAGAAAGAAAGAAAGAAAGAAAGAAAGAAAGAAAGAAAGAAAGAAAGAAAGAAAGAAAGAAAGAAAGAAAGAAAGAAAGAAAGAGAGAAAGAGAGAGAAAAAGAAGAAAAAGGAAAAAGGAGAAAAATGATAAGAAAAAAAGGGAAAGGGAAAAGAAAGGGAAAGGAAAGGAAAAGGGAAAAAATAAGTAAAGGGAAAGGAAAAGGTAAAGAAGGGAGAGGGAAAGAGGAGAGAAGAGCCGAGAAAAAGAGAAAAGGAGAGGAGAGGAAAGGAGAGAAAAGAAGAGAAAGGAGAAAAAAAGCAAAGAAGAGGTAGAAAAAGAAAGGGAAAGAGGAGAGGAGAGGAGAGGAGAGGAGAGGAGAGGAGAGGAGAGGAGAGGAGAGGAGAGGAGAGGAGAGGAGAGGAGAGGAGAGGAGAGGAGAGGAGAGGAGAGGAGAGGAGAGGAGAGGAGAGGAGAGGAGAGGAGAGGAGAGGAGAGGAGAGGAGAGGAGAGGAGAGGAGAGGAGAAAAAAGAAAAGAAAGAAAAGGAAAAGAAAAGAAAAGAAAAGAAAAGAAAAGAAAAGAAAAGAAAAGAAAAGAAAAGAAAAGAAAAGAAAAGAAAAGAAAAGAAAAGAAAAGAAAAGAAAAGAAAAGAAAAGAAAAGAAAAGAAAAGAAAAGAAAAGAAAAGAAAAGAAAAGAGAAGAAAAGAGAAGAGAAGAGAAGAGAAGAAGAAGAGAGAAAAGAAAAGAGGAGAAACGAGAAAAATGGCTTCTCAACCTCATCCTCCTGAGCATGATTTTTGTGTGTGTGTGTCAGCTATGACCTGTGAAGGAATTGGCACTGGTTGCAAAAGTACCTGTGCCATTTTGATCATGCAGATTCATCATAGATGTCAGGTGAGAGGAAAGAAGAGGATGAATGCTTTACTCTTAGGACCAAGAGACTCCAAACAAATTTCCTAAAGTTCTGTTTTGGAAAACTTACTTATCTAGGGTTATACTTTTATGTATGTGTCCCTGCACTGCGAAGATTGAATTGGTATATACTGGTCACTGATGAGCTTTCCTACATTGACTTCAAAGAATACCATATACACAGTCCTGAATTCCCAAAGCCTCTATATTATTTAAGGCCAAGAGTAGCCAGCAGCTATGCACAGTTTGTCCATTTTTCTTTGTGTGACAATTGCCACCAGATGCTCAAACAGCCTGAGACTGCCATTTCCCCAGTCTCTTCCCACCTCAGGAGTGTGCACCTCCTCCTCCAGGGTTTCATAGAAGCATAGGCTCATTTGAGCTGGAAGGGACCATTAAAGATCATCTGGTCCAACTCCCCTGCAATGCACAGGTTTAGGATTAGGGTTAGGGTTAGGGTTAGAGCTCCATCAGGTGCTCAGAGTCTCATCCAGCCTGAACTTGAGTGTCTCCCAGGATGGGGCATCCACTACATCTCTGAGCAATTTGTTCCTATGCCTCACCACTTTAAAAATCTTCTTCCTTATATCCAATGTAAATCTCTCCTGTTCTAGTTTGAAACCATTTCCCCTTGTCCTATCACAGCAGACCCTGCTAAAGAGTCTGTCCCCTTCCTTCTTACAGCCTCCCTTTGGGTACTGGAAGGCCACTCTCGAGTCTCCTTGGAGCCTTCTCTTCTCCAGGCTGCACAGCCCCAGCTCTCTCAGCCTGTCCTCATAGGAGAGATGTTCCATCCCTTGGATCATTTTTGGGGCATTCCACTGGATGCACTCCAACAGCTCCGTGTCTCTTCTATTCTGAGGACTCCACATCTGGATGCAATACTCCAGGTAATGGCTCACAGTGCAGAGCAGAAGGGCAGGATCACCTTCCTTGCCCTGCTGGCCACATTGCTTTGGATGCAGCCCAGCATACAGTTGGTTTTAGGGCTGTGAGGACACAGTGCTGGCTCATGTCCAGTTACCATCCAGCAGTACACCCAGGTTCCTACCAGCAGGGCTGTGCTTCATCCTTACATCCCCCAGCTTGTACTGATAGCGAGGGTTGCCTCAACCCAGAGGCAGACCTTGCACTTGGATTTGTTGAATCTCACAAGTTTCTCCTGGGCCCACTGCTCAGCCTCTCTAGGTCCCTCTGGATGGCATCCCTTCCCTCTGTGTGTTGACCACACCCCACAGCTTGTTGAGCATGCACTCAATTCCACTGTCAATGTCATTGATTGAGATATTTAAGAGTTTAGGTCCCAGTGCTGACCACTGAGGGACAGCACTCATCACCATTCTCCATCCAGACATTGAGGCATTGACCACCACTCTGAGTACAATCTCACAACCATTTCTTCATCCATCCAGACAGTCCACCCATCAAATCATTATCTTTCCAATTTGGATAGAAGGTTGTTACAGGGGACTGTGTCAGAGGCCTCACTGATATCCAGATAAATGGCATCAGTGGCTATTCCCTTGTCCACTAACACAGTTACACCTTCATAACAAATGACTAGATTGGTCAGGCAGGACCTGCCCTTGATGAAGCCATGCTGGTTATCCCATATCACCTCTCTCTGTTCCATGTGTCTTGTCCATTGTTACCAGCCTGCTTCTGTTGCTCACTAGGTGGTATGCCCTCCTGGACTTTCCATTTCTGATTGATGTACCTATAGAAGTCTTTCTTATCCTTCTTTGCACCCCTTGCCAAATCCAGTTCCAGCTGGGCCTTGATCTTTCAGACCCCATGCCCACAGGTTACCTATTTCTAGTTCCACTGCCTGTGCATTTTCTTCTTGCCCTCCAGTTTGACCAGCAGGTCCCAGTTCAGCTACGCCAGTCTCTTGCCTTCTTTTTCTGAATTGCTACACCTGGGAATGGAGAGCTCTGTGCCCTGAGGAAAGCCTCCTTAAACATCTGCCAGCTCTACTCTGTTCCCCTGTCCTTGAGGACGGATACCTAGGGAATTTGTTGACTAACTCCCTGAAAATCTGGAATTTGGCTTTCCTAAAGTCATAATTTTCCAGTGGCACAGTGGCTTCCAACTCCTGTTTGTTTCCCAAACTGCATGCATTGCTGTAGAGGCACTTCAGCTGTGCAGCTGGTCTTGACACCTTCTTGGAGGTTAACTCCTCAATTCCTTAGAAGTATTTACCTTAAGTCTCCCTGTAGTCTTCATCATCATAACATGCAGCAGGTTGAAGGCTTCCACTAGCACTTTGTCCCTATAGTTGTCTGTACTGTCCATCACCTTGTCATGGGCAGGCTCACTATCACCCAAGATCTTTAGTAGTTATAAGACCCACGTTTTTGCAGTAGGCACCTACTGTGCTTGGAGCTATGCAAACACAATGCAATAAGGGAAGTCCTACTTTCATAGTAGGTACACTGTGATGAGTCAAGAAGAGTGTGGCAAGAAGACTGAGGGAGGTGATCCTCACCCTCTACTCTGCCCTGGTGAGGTCACATCTGGATTACTGCATCCAGTTCTGGGCTCCACAGTTCAAGAAAGTTAGGGAACTAATGGAGAGTCCGGAGGAGGACCACAAAGGTGATTAGGGGCTTAGAGCATCTCCCTTATGAGGAAAGGCTGAGAGACCTGGGAGTGGTCAGGCTGGAGAAGAGAAGGTTGAGCAGAGGTCTTATCAGTAGTCATGAATATCAAAGGACAGATGTAAGGTGGATGGGGGCAGGCTCAAGAAAGAACAAACTTTTTTACCATGAGAGTGATAGAGCACTGGCACAAGCTGCCCAAAGAGGTGGTGGAGACTCTTTCTCTGGAGATATTCAAGAGCCTCCTGGACACTCTCCTGTGTGATTAGCTGTAGGGAACCTTCTTTAGCAGGGAGTTGAACTTGATGATCGCTAGAGATCGCTTCTAACCCCTATGGTTCTGTGATTTTGCAATTCTCTGAGGGTAAATGTCACGGAGTTAACGAGATCAATTTATGCCCATGACAGGAATAGAACCCAGAAGAATAGTGAGAAAAGCTCTACAGGATACTTAAATGAGGTAGGATATATGCTCTACACTAACCACATGCATATGGGGAGTTATTTAGGAAGAGCTTTAGGAACTTTAAAACCATCACAAACCTTTAATCTGAGACAATGTCTTGCATAGACAAGCCCCCAGGCCCTGATATGCCAAAACCTTTCAGCGTGTGTTTAAATCCCCTTAATCTCTATGTGACACGTTGTTGTCTAAGTGCTTTGCTGAACCGTGGATGTCATTGCTGAAACACTGCAAGGCTTTTCCTCCTGCTGCTCATGCACAAATTAGGGCCAGGCTCTGGTGCAAAACATGGAAGTTTTTTGGGACACACTGGAAGGGAACTGCTTTAATGTACGTATGTGGTATTATTTGATAGGACCTGAGGTCTGAGTCAAGGGTTTAAATCTAGAAGTTGATCAGCCATTAGGTTTCCTACCATTTCTGTGGGTCAAAAAAATATTGCCATTTCCATCAGCAAAAAGTTACTTGGTTCATCATCTACCATGGGATTTTCCTGAAAGAGGACTGTCCACACCAACACAACAATAAATAAACCAGAGCTGGGACTTTCTAAGAGTGTTTATGGCTGTCAGCTGAACAAGCCCCATGGGAAGCAAGCAGTTCTTGGACAAACAACACCCTCTGGCACTGCAGCTTGAAGACATGGGGCGATTTGGGGAGTGGATGTTCCCACCCCTTATTAGATTTGGAGACAGTGGGACAGAGTTTTCTGGATTGCATTTCTGAAGCAACATAATTATGAGACTCAAGGCAACGTTTGGAACATCATCTCCTTGTGAACTCTTAGCATAGCTACTTTGGGGAAGAAAAAAGTAATTTGAAGAAAGGTGCTGGGCTGGAAATAAGGCTCTGTGGCCATCTGATGCAGCAGGTGCAGCGAGATCTGAGATGTGACACTCCCCCTCCTGCCCCAAATTGGATGGATTGGATAATCTTTTTGGTCTTTGTCAACCTTAATGATTCTATGATTCTATGAAATCCATTGGGAAAATCCATCAGGATGCATCAGGGTAGGGTGCAACTATGAGATGTCAGTCCTCAAAGTAACAGTAGGCAGAAGAAGGAGCATCAGTTCACACCTCTTCCTGATCCCAAAAGTAACTCAGGTGGGACGAGGTGAGACCCTCATCCTCATTATTAAGTCCTAATATTGTTACGGATCTCCCCCAGCTGTATAACCATGCATTACCATTGAGAGAGGGATACAATTTTGGTGTTGAGGAACTCAACTGGACTTCAACTAGCAACCTATATACAAAAAAAAAGGCATTTTCCATTATTAATGCCACCCATGCTGCCTTCCATAGCATCATTTGTCATTAGTTTTTATGCATGTGTCTCCTCACCCTCTCTCCTTCCCCCAAAGCCCCCACAAAGAGAGGAGACCCTCCATGGATAACTCACAATAACATTAAACATATACAGAACCAGGACCAGAGTGTAAACTCTCCTGGAGCAGGGGGCCACGCTCCTCCATTTAAAAATCTCTAAAACGCAGTGCCAAGTCGTGGCACTCTGCAAATATTTATTAATATGACATCGTTATGTATACTGTGGGGTGTGGTATTACAGTTTTATCAGTGAGTTTCAAGATGCTGCGTGCTACGAATGAGCCATGAAAGCCATCACACGCGCAGAGGGGTTAGGGTAACACTTCACCCAGCATTAGTGTGTGTTCTGCATGTGACAGTCAAGGGAGCCATTTATAAATGTTCTGGAGGTGGGGTTTTTTTTGGTAATTAATGAGTAGGGGTTGGTGGTTGGAAGGTGCTAGGGCATATGACAGTCAGCCCTGTGACAAGATGACAAGATGATGTTCCTCTGCTCTAAGCAAGAGAGATCAAACAAGGACCTTCCAAAATGCTGGAAAGCTCCTATAAAAGTAATCAAGGTTCCTCCAAATTAAATGCAAGCCCAGGAAAAATATTTTGTGATTGTTTCCTCTGTGCTGCCACACATAGAAAGCATTGATAGTCCTGAAGAGCAAATGCATTGGTGCAAGTCTGGATATAGCCCTTCCTGCTTTGTGGTACACAGGGGCTGTGCCACATCTCTGGGAATCATAGAATCATGGAATCATGGAATCATTAAGGTTGAAAAAGACCAATAAGGTCATCAAGTCCAATCCCAGCCCAACACCACCATGCCCAATAATCATGTTTCTCAGTGCCACAGTTCTTGAACACCTCCAGGGTCGGTTACTCCACCACCTCCCTGGGCAGCCTGTGCCAATGCATCACCACTCTTCTAGCAAATAAAATTTTCTGAATATCCAACCTGAACTTCCCCTTTAGGCCATCACCTCTCATCCTTTTGATATTACCTGGGAGCAGAGGCCAATATCTACCTTGCCACCACCTCCTTTCAGGTCACTATAAAGAGTAATAAGGTGTCCCCTGAGCCTTCTCTTCTCCAGACTGAACAGCCCCTGTTCCCTCAGCTGCTCCCCATCAGATTTGTGTTTTTCACTGCTTCATTGCCCTTCTTTGGACATGATCCGCAAAGAGGTAGAGGATGAGGAAGACAGCTTTGGATATAAGAATTATTTTCAAGTGTGATTTCTCTGAAGCTGACCATAGGATTGAAACAACATACTGCAGAGGAGCAACATGTGAACAAGTATTGCACCCCCACAGCTGGCTGCAACACCATGACCATGGGAGGGCTGCAACCCCAAGGCTACATCATCATAAGCATGGAGGGGATGCAGTCTCCTGCAAGGAAATAAAAGAAAATGGATTTTTGTCCCAAGACAGTGTAGTTAAAGTGACACAAAAACTCAGTGTTGCCCATACTATGATTCCAGTAGCAAGGCTCTGAGCTGTACCTCCATCTCACTCTCCCCACATTTCTTTGGGGTTTATCGCCCTCACCATCTCACCTTGCCTTTAGCATCATTGCTCCTCACCTATGCTGCAGGAGTGCCTGGCTGGAGGCCCAGCAGAGCTCTGCACCAGCCCTGCTCCCATCCTCAGACAGAAGAAAACCAAAGCAGAGCCTCTTGACTCTTGTGCCATTTGGCTGGAGACCATAAAGCCCGACCTCCCAGCCCAAGGACTGAGAAAATGTCCCACCCCTACCCCAACGCTGCCTTTAGGCCTCCATCCTAATAAAAACCAGCTGTCAACTCCTCTCTCCAACGCTGAATGATCCCTACAGGGTGGGGTAATGCTTTTTCTTCCCTGCAAAGAAGTTCAGTAACCCCTCCTTTGCTGCGGTGCAGGAGCTGGAATCCTCCTCACAGGGGGCTTAATAGAGGATGACTAATTAATAACAGTGATTTGCAAGAGTGGAGAGATGGAGACCAACTGGAAAAGATAAAATGCCTGAATGACCTTTTTGGAATAGGAGGAACATTGTGAAATATTTGCATCACTTGTTATGATCCCGGCTTTGCAAATGCTGGCTGAGAGTAAAAACACCTCTTCTACGAGCAAAACATTTGTTAGACATCCCTATTTCTGCCCATTTTTAATCCAGTCCCTGATCCCCGAACTCATTCTGGGATGTGTGCACTGGGATAAAGCTGTGCCAGGTTTTGAAGATCTTGGGACCATCTCAAGCAAGGCAGCTTTAGAGCCACGTTATCCAAAGGGCTTTGGGAGAGGTTTTCAGAGCAGGCTGGCTTGTAGGAAAGATGTCTTCAGGCAGCCATCCCCACTGCCACACCTCCTGGGCAAGTATTTCAATCTTGTTCATGCGAACATTCTTCATCTCTGAAAATCCAGCTGGGATTGGAGGGGCTGAACATTTCTGAAGAGCCAGGCACAACTGGCTCTGCTGCAAGGATGTGTTTCCAAGGCAAAACAAAGCAAAAGCAAGACATAATTTGGACCACCGTGTTCATCTATGACCCCTGGCTGTGAGCGTAGGACATCCAACCACAGCCAGGGGAAGGATCCCAACATGAGTCACAGTGCCCCATCTTGGTCAAACAATTCTAGCTGTAACGCTGAGAGAAAGATGGCTTTGATGGAGACTAGGGACAACAAGCAGATTAATGGCATAATCACCGTTTGACTTGACTGTACTTGGTAGAAGTCCAGACGAGTACTTTGAAACTCAATCTGGAACCATTTGGACGAGAAAACTTTCTCCCAGGTGCACTCTTCTCTATGTAATCATACGCATAGGTATGTTATATTTTTACCTAAAAAGCTTCCTTGCATTTCCCAGCAGTCATTTAATGCGTTCACCTCACCAACTCAATCCCTGGCTGGGAAATGTGGGTTTGAAGCAACTCTGCACAGCTCAGGTGGGGGGCTGATTTTCAAGCATCTGCCCCCTACTCCATCCCACTAACACATGTCAATGCTGAATGCTGTTTTCTTGACCTGTAAAGTCTGGTCACGGCTATGGGCACCAGGAGACGGTCGTCCACTTGCAGTTCAACTTCTCAGTTGAGAAATGAGCTTCTGAAAACCTGGTTTGTGATTTTCTTTAAAAGACTGAAGACATGCAGACTGGGACCTCTTCCCTTCCAGCAGTCAGTTTTATTAAGGACTGGTTTTCAAGGGGATACTATGAAAGCCTTTCCCAGACACAGGCTTGTTACTTCATTGTTATCTGAACCAGCCTGGAAAATATTGCGGATGAGTCCCTTTTGTTGACAGCAGTGAATCTTTTTCCTGAGTGGAGTGGTATGCTTTCTGTCTGCTTCCACCCTGACAGTTATTTGGGATTTCTGTTTACTTCCAAACACCTGATTACGGGGCATGGTTCCTCTTCCACGATGGAATGTGTCCATGTGAGTGGTCCTGCAGAGCGTTCATTCATCTCTGCTTCATGTGTGTCCCCACACAAGCACGCACACCTCTCTAAACAACCTGTCCAACCATTGTTTTACTTTAGTGAAACCCAATACTGAAGTTTACATTCACCCATGATGTCATGATACAGGTTGTAACAGTGAGCTGGTGGACAAGGACCTCAGCGTTTAAGCAGCTGCATCGGGTGCCAAAACTTTGTGAAACAGGTACTGGATGAGGTATAGAATGATGGAATCATAAAATCACAGAAAAAAGTTCGAGTTGGAAGGGATGCTTAAAGGCCATCTGGTCCAACTCCCTTGCAATGAACATGGACACCCACAGATCCATCAGGTGCTCAGAGCCCCATCCAGCCTGACCTTGGATGTCTCCAGAGATGGAGTAACCACCACCTCTCTGGGCAAGATAAATGGTGTCTTGTCTGAGTCACTTTGCCTGGGCAGCTTGAACCTGCCTATCTTGGATGCCATGCCAAGGATGCTCACGCAGAAGTGGGGTGCTTGATGCTGTAGTTGTTTTGAGAGGATTCCTTGGTCTGCCCTGTGCTGGAGGTCTGACCAAAAGCTTCCTCCATGACTTTCAGTCTCTGCATCCAGACCCCACACAACTCAGTGGAAAAGCTCCATTAATATCAATGGGACATGATCAGATGTGAAAAGCCAGAGCCTTGGTGACCTACGGTTGTAGAATCATAGAATAATTAAGGGTGGAAAAGACCTCAAGATCATCTAACTGTCTAAAACCCCCAGCCCCCACCAAATATCTGAATGAAGAGCAATAATAAAAATAATAACACCTAAAAAAAGCAACAGAAAGATATCTCCATCCATCCTGGCAGAAAAAAATCAAGGTTTGGCACAGAACAATCTGAGAATGTGTCTGAAGAGCTGCAAGTGGGTTCTGTACCAGACGGAGGAGCCAAAAAGTGTTTGACCACAAACAGCGTGTGATGCACTGCAAAACTTTTCTCGAGGAGATATTTAGAGGGTGGGATGGCTGGCATGGATAGGAGAAGGGGGGAGGCCTCTCTGGGGGAGGAATATCTTTAGCCTTCAAACAACAGCCACTAAAATATCCTCAGCTCTGCACATCCCCAGGGGTGCCAAGGGCTGAATGCTTTGTGCAGAATGGCTTTGCTGGGTTAGCTCAATCTCGTTGAAAATTATTTTTTAGCTGTCCCTTTTGTAGCGAGGAAGGATAGAGCAAAGATAGGGCCTGATGCAGTGATGTCAGTAGGCTTTGGATTAATGGGTTTTGGATTGGACCCACGGTGTAAGAGACAGCGCTCAACTCCAGCCATAAATAAAGTGGCTTCCATTAACGTTTATATTTGCTTTAATTTATTTAACCAAGAAAGTCAGCAGAGGCCCATAGGTCTCAGTATTAAGAATGAGCTGGCCAAGACAGCAGCAGATAAAGCTTGCACCAGCGTAAATCAAAGCTTCCATAAGTCATGCTCAGGAAAGCATGGGTGAGTAAGGCAATAAAATGTGGCCATTGTTTTTCTTTATTGTATCGTTCTCAGCTTTCTCTTTCCATTGCAGCCAAACACAATTTCTGCTTCATGGTTTTAAGAGGTCTGGGAGAGGATGGGCTAAACTCATTTGCAAACTGAGGATGTAGAGCAGTTCGGAAGCTGGGATTTGCAAGTAGCTCACAATTGATTTCCCTCCTTTTACGGCCAGATAATAATAACAAAGATGAGATCCAGAAGATTTATGTTAATCTTTCTCTACTTAAATGTTGGAAAAGGCTTCACCTCCATCTTGTTGGACCCACATCATGAGAAACCACTGTGTCCACTGTTGTTTTGTCTAGTATAACTGGAGATGATCCATGTGTAGCCAACACTGTCCATCCTGGAAATGGGTACACTTAAATGTCCACATCTCAAGGGCATGAAGAGCTGGAGAGCTGCCCTGAGCAGAACTTCCCACTCTGGCTTAGACACTGAAACTGTAGATCCACCATCCTCACAATTCTGAGCTCACACTAAGTACCTCAGCTCATTTCCCTCAGCACAGGGCTACAGTTTTGCACTGGGGATAAGGAGATTTCATCATTCTGTGCTTGGCGCAAGGAGATTTCATCATTTTGCATCCTTTAAAGCTCACCTTGGCAAAATGCCCTTTTCCCAGCCAGTCATGGCACCCACCACCTCACACCTGCTGGGGGTACCAAGTGTGTTTTGGTCACTTTTTTTTTTTTTTTTTTTTTACCTTTTATAATTCCCCCAAGGACAGTATCAGTTTACAACTGTATTGCAGTGATGCTGTTCCTGATACTACAATCACAGCTCTGTTGTGATTTCCATTATAAACCTTGGGCTAGCCATTGGGGGTGTTTTTTTTAATTCTTTTGCTGGAGTCTACAATTTGATTGTAAAAACTCGTGCTGGGATGAAATTCAGCTGCCAGGTCTTGGTTGGGTAGCAAATCTGATTTAACCCTGAGGATGCTGAACTACTTTCACATAGGGGTGTGAGAGATGAACCACAAGGGCAGCAAGGAGGGATGGTTCACTTTGGTTTGGGTTATCTAGGGACAGAGACGTGGAGAAAATCCAGCGGGATGCCACAATCCTCTTGTTGTTGTCTCTTCTGCATCTTTTGGACTACAGATTGCAGCAGATGCACTTTATTCCTTTAAGTGATATCTTCTTTTCATGGGTATGACTTGTTTGAGCTCTTCAGAAGGAATTTCTTACTGCTTTTTGAGCTTACAAAACCCACACTCATTAAGTTTTGTTAGATATATGTCACTGAAGAGCATCTTTCCCCCCTTGCTCTATACTTTATCCAATAAACTTTTGAAGCCCTCCTCCAAAGTAGTTACATTTTCCCAGGAAGACCTCTTTAGTTCAGATGGTTTTCAGATTTGACAACAGCTGCAGCTCACCACGAACTGTTGGTTTCTGGGGGAAAAACTCCTCCATTCAGTGAGTTTACCACCCTACCACCAGCCCAGCAAGCTCTTCCTCAAGGAGAACGCAAGGTGAGGACTCAATAGAGCTGAGCATGGCACAGAGAAGGTTGTGCCATGGACAGGGGTTTACTGGAGAAGAAAAGAACAGCCAGAAGGACACACTGCATCATAGAATCAATAAGAATGGAAAAGATCACTGAGACCCCCAAATCCATTCCCAGGCCTTCCCCACCATGCTCACTAAGCACTAACTTAGCACAGATCTCCATAGTTAATGAACATCCCATAGGATGCTATTGGCCCTCTTGGCCACCTGGGCACACTGTTGGCTCGTGTTCATCTGGCTGTTCTCACCTCAGTGTGAAATGGGAGCTGCTGATGCATGAGCTACCCATAGACTACCCAAACTCTGTGAACCTAGAATAAAAAATGCAATGGAAAGCATATCTTGCAGTTACAGTGGGATAGGGCAAACACGCTTCCAGTTCAACCAACTTTCTTTAGACCATAGAATTGATGAATGGCTTGGGTTGGAAGGGACCTTAAAGGTCATCTGCTTCTAAGCCCCCTGCCACAGGCAGGGCTGCCAACCACTAAGCCAGGTACCAGCTCAAGCTGCCCAGGGCCCCATCCAACCCAGACAAGGCTGAGAATCTTTCCCATCATGATGCCTCCTTCCTTCTCTTATTTTACAGTGAGGCAATTCTTTACACCAAGTCCCCTAGCCTTTAAATCCAGCCAAAAGGCTGTGAGGTGGATTCTGGCAGCTTTACTCCCATGGATGCTGCTGTGGTGGGGTGGTTTGGGGTCACCCATGGGATGGAACAGAAGGAAAAATTGCTTCTTCGTGAAAGCAATGCAGCATGAAGCCACCAGTTCCTCATTGGAGAAGCGGTGTAATAACACTTCCCTAAGCCTGTGGGGGCATGGTGAGGATGATGCTGCTAAAAACATTTGTGCTGAGCAGATGCCTCAGCCTTGAGGGCCCTCCTGAGAGCCTAGAATTGATGAGATGAGGTGTTGTGGCTGTACAAACCTCTAATCTATCAAAGCAATAATCTGTGGAAGAAAGATCCTTTACAGCACAGTCACGATGCAGACGGTAAGTGGCTTATGGAGCATTCTACCTATCAGCTGCAGAAATACAGTATTAATAAAATATGCTGACACGAGAGATTAATAGCTCAGAACCTCAGTCCAAAAGAGGTTAGGACGAGCCTATTCTTCCTCTGGGGTTTTTAACAACGAGGAATTAAGTAAATGTTAGGCACTGAAGATTACTTGAAGGCAATATTAAAGCAAGGTTTTGCTCTGGATGCAGGCTGTAAAACCATCACTGTGGGACTCCAAGTTTATTGTCCTGCAGTGGTTTTGCACAGTGTACCAATAAAGAGTGGCTTCTTCTCAGTGCTCGTGCTGTAGTCACATCCCAGGATTGGAGAAGCTTTCTGAGAAGAAATCCAAATGTCTCTCCTTCATCCAAAGATGACGGACAGTGCAGCCCCTACCACTGTTCTGTGAGGGATTTGGATAGGCCTTTGTCATTTCAGACCAGTATAATTACAAGTGCTGCAGGGTGATTTTAGAAAAGTGGAACTCGGGCTTGGAAAAACAGAATAGAAGAGTCCAGAGCTACTTTTGCATCTGTTATATGTGAATTTAGGGCTCCATCTCATGTATCAAAGGGACGATGCAGTGCTCATCAACGTTGTACCAGCAAAAAAAAAAAACCAAAGCGTTGTATCTTACTTAAGTTGGCTCTTTTCTCCTTCTGATAGCAAATTCTTTGTCAATGCAGCTGTGCTTTTGCTGGAGTGGTGGACCTGCTGGCTGACAATAGAGAAGGAGACAGAGAGACAGGAGAGAGTAGGAAAGGAGGTGAGGATGGAAGGGAGGGAGGGAGGGAGGGAGGGAGGGAGGAAGGAAGGAAGGAAGGAAGGAAGGAAGGAAGGAAGGAAGGAAGGAAGGAAGGAAGGAAGGAAGGAAGGAAGGAAGGAAGGAAGGAAGGAAGGAAGGAAGGAAGGAAGGAAGGAAGGAAGGAAGGAAGAGAGGGAAAGGGAAAAGAAAAATGGGAAAGGGAAAGGGAAAGGGAAAAGGGAAGGGCGAGGAGAGGAGAGGAGAGGAGAGGAGAGGAGAGGAGAGGAGAGGAGAGGAGAGGAGAGGAGAGGAGAGGAGAGGAGAGGAGAGGAGAGGAGAGGAGAGGAGAGGAGAGGAGAGGAGAGGAGAGGAGAGGAGAGGAGAGGGAAAGGAACAAGGAAAGGAGAAAGAAGAACAAGGAAAAGAAAGTTAAGTATTCTCTTCTCCTTGCTATAGCCATATGAACCCAGACAACACCCGGTCCTTCAGCAGAGCACCCCTACAGCAGCTGCACTCAGGAACCTCAGCTTTTAGCTATATGGAAAAAGTCCTTACCATTTTATGAGCAACTTTTTAAGCAACTTTCAATAAGAGGCATAAAGAGGCTTGATTGAAAACCGATGACACAATCTAGCCCTGCTTTTAGTATTTTGGCATGCAGCACAAACGCATTTCTGAAATCCCTCCAGCATCTAGAACTGTACCTGGAATGGTTTTAGGACTAATATTAAAAATGTATGGTAGGCTGGAGGCAGGTCTGCTCAGATGAGGGAACATCAAATGTGTTCCCTTCTTTTCTGTCTTTGAGCAGTAAAATCATAAGAATCTTGTGAGATGTGCTTTCCCTCGGGGTAAAAGAAAAGAAAATCATGATAAAGTACCTTCAACTTAATTTAAAACTATTTTATTTGGTGTTTTCTCCAAGACTCTTAAGAATGCTTGCAATCTCATTTGTATGGCTATGGGTCTTGTTCAGTCAATTCCCATTTCCACCACTGGGCCCTGGTCTTCCAGGAACATCTGCCAAATAAAATGTTTGAAAAACAAATACATGTGGTCTTTACTTAGAAGTCTTGAGGGTATCCAGATCATAAATTTGTTGAGGAGCATGTGGCATTGCTTATTTACTCACAATTGGTTATTTTCGTTGTGGGAGTTTTCCAACCAAGTTAGAAAATCAGAAAGCATGATCTTAGTAAATCCAGAATGTAACTTAAATTAACAGCTGAGGGACTCATCAAAATTCTTCCCTGGAGTACAAAGACATGGGAATTTCTTCAGTATTGATCAACTTTTATATAAATGAAGCCTGAGGGAATAGAAACATCATTATTAGAAAGATGCAGATACCAAGCAAATTTCTGGGCAGATGAAGAATACTTGGACTTGGGGTTTGGGATGGAGATGAGACTCTACTGAGTGTCTCTGAAAGAGCAGAACAAAGTATGCCAGCCCCAAGCAAACAGCTTGTGGTATCTCTATGACTGCAAAGGGGAAATTGCTTCTGGGAAGCTTTGGGATGAGGTTTTCTTTCAAGTTTAGGGTTCTATTTGAGCTTCAAAGTCGAAGTAAGAATCAACATGGAGTTGGGGGACGGGGAAAGCATTTCATGCTCTTCTTCACCATTGTATCTCTCCAAAGGGAGGGCATCTGCATCTGCACCGAGGTTTTGGTTCACATAAACTCAAAGCAGAAGACCTGATCCATGGGATTACATACCACATCCCAACCAAGAGTGGGTCCAGGGGACCAGGATATGGCTAGCCTAAAAATAAAATCTCTTGGGGCTGTGGATTGTAAATCTTCAGTGCTGTTTCACTCCATGGTCTGGTGATGTGGATATAGCCAGATATCTTTACCTAAGGAACACTGTGGGTTGTCATGTTGGGGTGTGGATGAAGACCATGCAAGGAGACACAGAGTCTCCAAATATTGGGATCCATGGGTCATATACACACTGTCAAATAACAAAGGATTAGGAAACACCCCTGGGCTGAAGGATACTGACCATGAATGCCCACCCCACAAGGGCTGTCCCCATCTGGAGCACATTCCCTATTGCAGCGTGCATTGCCAGCTATCCCCCAGCTCACATGCTGCCCCTCTGGCCCCAAGACATAACAACCGTTTTGTGTGTTTTGGCCAAGTTAAACTGTCTGAAATAATATGCGAGCTGTGCTGCAGACCACCGGCATGGTGTTTTCTAGCATGAAACCCGATGTTTGAGGGTGTGAAGCCTGCTGGGATAATGCTGGAGGGCTAGAGATGGGGCAGATTCAAACTCACACACCAGGGTTGGGCATGGGATGGAGGATGAGGACCATCAGGATGGGCTCAAGATCAGTTTCTGGTGTCATCCTGGCCAGCAATGCAGATAAAACTTCCTTGCTGAGTTGGCTTGGATGGCTCTGGAATAATTCTTTCTGACAAAGGCAGCGTAAGAGGTGCTGCCCATTATGGACCATGCATGTTCAATCTTCTATCTTCAGCTTCTCCATTTAAGAAACTCAGATCAAGCATTACAAATTCAAGTCCTGGGGAAGAGTTTGAAGGAAATCCAATATCATCCCTTTACTCCACCAAATCCTCATCCTTTTGGATGACTATAAAAGGGATATTAAAATTAATATTCAGAGGGAGGCCGAATTATCATCCTTAATGTGTGTGCCACACATTTCATGGAATGAATCACAGAACCACAGACTGGTTTGTGTAGGCAGGGATCTTAAAGTCCACCAGCTTCCAACCCCTCCATGGACAGAGAGACCTCCTGTAGACCAGATTCACAAAGCCCCATCTAACATAGTGCAGGGCACTGCCAGGGATGGGCCATCTACTGGTCCCCTGGGCAGCCTGTGCCAGTGCCTTATCATCCTAAATTTTCTATGCATAGAGCAGGAGATATCTGACAAAATGCTTTCCTCAGCATGTCCCCTTTATATTCACATAGAGGAACATTGTGATATGCTTCTAAAGGGAGCCATGGGAGAAAGAAGATGAGCTGCCTTACAAGAAACTCTGCAACAAACACAAAGGCAGTTCAGAGCAACTGGAGGGATCTGGTCAGTGATGTTGGTGAAACAAATCCTGTTTTCTGTGTCCAGAAGGGAGGAGAGGAGTCTCTTGGGAGACTCATTGCTCTCTCCAATACCCTGAACAGTGGTTGTAGTGAGATGGGGGCCAGCCTCATCTTCCAGGTAACAGCAGCAGGACAAGAGGTAATGATGTTAAGTTGCATCAGTGGAGGTTCAGATTGGGTATTAAGGAAAATTTATTCTCCAAAATGGTCATAACGCATTGGCACAGGCTGCTCAGGGAGGTGGTGGAGTCACCATCCCTGGAGGTGTTCCATGAACCATGGAGATGTGGCACTGTGGTCAGTGGGCATGGTGGGGATGGGTTGGGGTTGGATTTGGTATCTTAGTGGTCTTTTCCAACCTTAATGATTCTAGGCTTTCTATGTCTAAGAGGCCTTCCAGTCACCACATCAAATCAATGACTTGTGCTGAAAATTATTAAAGAAACACCATGCCATGGGGAAGAAAGTAGGATAGGTGAGTTGGTGAAGGGTTGGCGGGTGGCTTGAGATGGGCTGAAGATGATTTGACAGTGATGGAAACCAGCATCCCTATGGAACTGGGAATCATAGAATTGTTTGAGTTGCGTTTAAAGGCCATCTGGTCCAACTCTCTCTTGCAATCAACAGGGACACCTACAGCTCCATCAGGGTGCTCAGAATGTGTGGGATTAAATAACCAAAGCTTTCCAGCACAGTGGATCAGCAAACAGACCTTGGGAAGAAAAGATGTGCTAACTGCACAGTTCCATTGGCGTGTGTTTGCAGGGTCCGGCTCCAACAGCAGGGTGAAAGGCAACGAGAGCCATAATTAACTTCAGATGTACCTGTCAAGATGTCACGGACACAGAGCCGGAGAGGAGCAGCGTGTTATTTGTTTCTCATAATGTAACAATTATCTAGTTGTAAGAGGGGCTCTCTCCCGCACTCTCTCTCTGCCTCTTGTTTTCTTTCCCCATTCATTCACACATTATTTAACTTTTGACTTGGACACAGCAGGTAAAAGCATTTAACAGCTTGGCTGCTTGTTCAGACGGAGCTGGGGAGAGAAGGGAGGGGGGTGGGGGGAGCAGACTGCGATTTTTCGCTTTAAATTTTCAAGTTTTCAGCACGGTGTTTTTCTTATGGTGTGTGTTGGAGAGGGGAGTGGGGGGGTGGGAAGAAATGGGAAGGAAAAAGGGGGGGGGAAAAAAAAAAGGCATTCCACAAAGGCGCAGTCACATTTTCCAATGTTAGAACATGCTCTCTGCTGTCCCCAGCCTTTGCTCGGAGACGCATTCCCTGCTCCATTGGGGAGGAAAAAGGTCAGCGGTAAAAATTTCGCAGGAACTCCATCATTGTCCTCGTGGGACGTGTTTGTCAGGAGGAGAGAGCCGGGCGTCTCGCTCTGTCGACACAAATCCACATCACAAAACGTGTGGAGAGCTTGGGGGGTGGGAAGGGAGCATGGCTGCTACCCATAGGGTTGGGTGTTGCGGGGTGGTTGTGTCCCCTGGTACCCATGGTATGGATGGATGGACGTTTTGTTGGGTGATAATGGCTGAGAGGCAGACTGGGGAAGGGGTGATTTACGCTGGATAAAAAAACAACGTCCTAAATCCTGGGGGAAAATCCTGGGGTTTATGTGGAGGAAAGGTATGGCTGCACTGCTGCCAGGTATGCAGCTCTTAGCACAGTTTTGGGCTCTGAGAGCGTTTGCCCAGTGCTAGCTCCTAAGCAGAGTGAGCTTTTTAATGGGGAGCTAAGGCAGCTGCTGCAATAATAACTCAGTCTCCTGGAATCACCCCAAAATGAGACGGGAGGTTGTGGTGGTTGATTTTTGCTAGTAAGCACACACCGATGTGGGGCGAGGGAAGGGGGGCAATGCATAGGAACACGTGGAGCATCCTCCCGGATGAGGATTTCTGTCCCAATGCACCCAGGGGGATTCAATCATAGAATCCTTTGAGTTGGAAGGGATCCTCAGGGGTCATCCAGTCCTACTCCCCTGCAATGAATGGGGACACCTACAGCATTTTTTTGCTCCCAAGAGGTAGCAAGCAAACAGCCCCATCCCTACAACCAGGCCTGGCCCCCTCCCAGCATAGCATGGCTTGTTGCATTTTCCTCCCAGCACAACACAAAGGCTCAACTGTGCTTTCAGAAAGATCCCAGAACCGGGACGCCACATGCTTTGAAGTGTTTTAGGGTTTTAAAATGTTGCTTTTGAGTTTGAGGTTTTACTTTCCAGATCCTCCCCATCTCCCCCAGATCACATCATGCTGCTCACATCCCTCAGGCCATTCCCATGGGTCAGGGCTATGCACATCCCCTGATTTACATGACCACATGTGAGACACAGATATTTACCTGACACTATTTACTCAGGCAGTTGGCACAAAATGAGTTTATTTAAATAGAACCATAGGATCTTTTGAGTTGGAAGAGACCCTGAAAGGCCATCTGGTCCAACTCCCCTG